>NW_019268573.1:279947-308488 GCF_002738365.1 Cucurbita moschata
AGTAAAGCCCAGAATAACTCGAAAAAGCTATATCTACTTTCTTATACAAGAGTATGAGAGAGTTTACAGAGAGTAGTAAAGCCGAGAATAACTTGAAAAAGTTATATCTACTTTCTTATACAACAGGATGAAAAATAAGATTTTTAATAAAAATATAATTATAGATATATAACATTTCAGACTTTTAACAATAGATCCATGTAAATTAGAGAAATAATGTTGTAGAGTTCAAACTTGAAACTAATGTCATGGGCTCATATAGGTTGACTCGAATTTCAAAGGACGGAATCGAACTTTAATTAAAGATATATTCGTGACAACGACTTAAGCTGGCCAGGTAAGTGACCTTACTATTGGCATGGTTTTATTTGATGTTGACACGTGCCCTGTGGTTCTGCACATGTCATATATATTGATATGTGTGAATTGTCTGTGGATCGATATGCTTCCTATATGTTATTATATGTGGTTTGTATGATAATAATTATGGTACGATGTACTCAAGGATATGTTTGAGATATGATACGAGAAGGATGCACAAAACGAAATGTAACAATAGGAGTAAGATACGTTCATGAAACGTTAAGGTCAGGTTACATACCGGAGTGTTATGGATAGGAGAGATTGATGAAAGAATACGGTTAGGTTATGGGTAGAAAGGGATAGGTTTGTGATAGATTGATAGAACGATAGTGTTATGGTAAGTTAGAGAACAATATAACTATGAAGTGTTTATGTTATGACCTGTTCATGATATGGTACATTGTATGCTAGATTATTGTGCTTAAGTACGAAATCATGTGAACGTGAATGTATGTTATGCATGCTGCTTAGTTGATGTGATATGAATGCATGTGACGATGTGTGGCCCTTGTACGATTATGGCTTGTTGTATGAGTATTGGAATGTAACTGAATGAATTGTATCACATGAAATACGGTAAGTTGCATGATACATAACCCCGCTAGGAATATGTATGATATGTAACAAAATGAGAATGAGAATGACATGTAAGCCTGAAAACGTGACACGGGGTTATGTTCATTAAATGATTGTAGGACTAGTGGAACCTCATGCATATTGTGTGATCATGCATTTGGGGGGATACCCCTTTCTCATCACGAGGGTACGGACGCGTACATCCAAATGGCAGGACAACGATCGTTATGCCCTGCATAGCACTGCCGTGACGGTTTTAGTTTTAACGGGTCCCGATAGGCCCCTAGAGCATGCCCACCAGCTAGGGACAGTGGCCCAGCGGTGTGAGCCCATACTCGCACGTATGGGCTGCGTGTAGAGTATATGGTACACGTCCACGATTACCTATTAGGATTACACCGTAGGGAAACGAAACGAAACGAATCGAAAAAGAAACGAAACGAAATGAAACAAAACGAAGATAGGTCCCATCATTTTATTGCATGTGATTGTTGCATTTAACCCTAATAGTGGGGTCACTTACTGAGTATTTCTTTAAATACTCAAGCCATGTGCTACTACATTTTTCAGGTTAAGGGAAGACATTCCTGTACGGCTGACGACGGCATCGCAACTCGAGATCATGGCACATGCATAGGATAGTGGTATTTATTCTTAGACTTAGGATAGAATAAGATGTTTTAAACTTAAACGCTTATTTATTTTATTTCGGGTCTTTTGTTGTGTCGTTTTAAAGATGTTTTCGAAATACGTAAGTCCATGACTGTGTTTTAAGTTAAAGGTTATGTTTTATGGAATTTAAATGAAGTCTTCCGCATTCAATGTTTATGGTACGTATATAGTAGCGACCTTAAATTAAGTAGAAAATTTTGGGTCGTTACAGTTTAGGCGTCGAGGTCGTAGGTTTCGTTTCGGATTCTCACTAGAAAACTCAAGGTTTTCTCTCTCTCAGATTCCTTACTGATTTCCTTCATTACAGGTACTCGGAGGCATTGGCTAAGAGGAGTTCATTGGCTGAAGACTCGGTGTTCCTTGGGGAACGTGGCGCGTGTTTCTGCGACCCTCGTGTTATTCCCAGCAGTCGCCTGAAAACTCACGGGTTTTCCGGCAACTAAAAAGAACTTTCGTCCTCAAAAGTCTCAAACTCTTGTAACTCGGGATATTTTTCTCTTATTTCGTCCTCACGTTCCCACGTGGCCTCCTCAGTGTAGTGGTTCGCCATTAAACCTTAACGAACGCAGTGTCCCTATCTCAGGTTAAAATTCTTATTGGTTTTTCCTCATAACTCAAATCTTCTTTGAGTTGGAGGGGCTCGTAGTTTATTATGTGGATAGGGTCCGTCATGTATTTCCTCAGTATCGACATGTGAACTACATCGTGCACTCCTGAGGGAGAGGGAGGTAGGACAAACTTATAAGCTAAGGGATCAATCCACTCGAGAATCTCGAAAGGCCCGATGAACCTGGAACTTAACTTGCCCTTACGTTCGAACCTCAAGACACCTTACATGGATTCCACCTTTAGGAATACTAGTCCCACATCTCAAACTCCAAGATCCTATGCCTTAGAACCGTGTAGATTTTTCTATCTACTTTGAGCGGTATGCATCTTCGCTCGAATTTTCTGGACAGCCTCATTGGTGACTCGAACCAACTCAGGTCCTACCATTATAGGAGGCCATGCAAATGCAAACATATGCAATCATGCTCTAGAACCTATCTCTATTCTCTACAGGTAACCTCCAGTCTCGGACTATTATAGATGTGTAGTACTTCCCTATACATTACCCAGACGTGCAAGTGTGAATCTTCGAGGGCTCGCACACCCCCTGGACCCTCCCTAGTCAAGCTAATCTGTAGCGACGTCAGGAGGTTAGCGGAACCCCTGGTGTCATGCTCCTAAAAATAACTTTCATCCTCGAAAGTGATTAAATCGTGAATCGATTATTTCTCTCTCTCATCGTTTTGTCCTCACGTGGCTTTTTCAGTTTTTTTTTTTTTGTTTTTTTGTTTTTTTGTTTTTTTTTTTTTTTGTTTCATAGTATGTTAATGGAGGTTATTGCTTGGTTACATAGGGCTTTCATTACATGGACTTAACCTTTCATTTGTATGTCACCGATCTGATTGATCTAGAATATCAAAAGCCTCGTTGAAGCGTAGACTTTACTTGTCCTTTCATCAAAACCTTAGTATGCCTTTAATCAATGCCACCTTCAAGCCTACCTTGATCAGTTCCTTATATTTAATAATAGCTATATGGCTGGATCATATATCCTCTCATCAAAGTTAATGCGCTCAATAGAAAATGTTAAAGGTGTCAATACTAATGCTAGAAAACCTCGAGTATTTACCTCCACATTTTAAAAGTTTTAACATTCCATTTTAACCATAAAAATCTTGGAATGCCCCCATGGTCTAGCCATTTAACAAAAATAGAAAATTTTCCTCAAAATGAAAGTAAAAGATGAGTGGTATGGTTCTTGTTGAGGGTGCAAGAAGACCCAAATCCAATATTCTAAATGCCCCTACTTTTTTCTTATTTCACTTTTTTTTTTCTTAACACTCGTATGGGAAAAATACTTCTTTCACAACTTTTTAATGTGTTGGAACCCTAACAAATACAAAACTGACAAAACGAGAACATATTAGTTATTTTCAAAGTTTAGAGATCTATAAGAAAAAAAATTTATGTATACGAAGATACTATTTAATTTTATAGTTCAAAAATGTATCACACATAAGTTTTGTAAATATTTATGGTTTAATAGTCTAGTGGTCAGGACATTGGACTTTGAATCCAATAACAAGTTTAAATCTTGGTGAACCTTATTTTTAAAATGACATATTTTTAATGCTTTACATAATTTTTTAATATTTTTCTGGATTTTCTTACAATTTTCTAAGCATTATTTTCGTCTACCACATCTTTCAACCTCTAAGGATTTAGGGTCTTAGGGTCTCAATAAACTTTCAAATTGAAATTTGAAGAAAAATTTTTTAAAAATTAATTCTCATCTGGACTTGAGTTTTATAATAATAAAGTCGATAGTTTTAAAATAAATGAAAAGATGGTTAAAAAGATTGACGGATAACCACTCATATATACCATTAGTAACTTTTCCATTATTGGTTTTTGGCCCTTAATCTCAAATTAATTAATTTTAATTAATTAATTGATTGTATGATAACAAACCTACCTTCAATTATTAACCATTCTCAGTATTTTTGTTCACAGTGTAAAGTTGGGAATAACGATTTCAACGTCTTTTTTGGTTCACTCAAATTAGAGTTAAAATGAAGAAGTCTTAGTCAAAACAAGATACCCGACGTGATGATGTGGCGGCAAAATTGACATCATAGACCGACGGCAAAATTGACATCATGGATCAATCGAATTAAAAACAAGATACCCGACGTGATGATGTGATGACAAAATTGACATCATGGACCAATCGAAGTATGACATTTATAACTTTGGTAGAGTAACAAATGGTAGAATTTTCAATTACCACTATAAAAATTTTCCCTCATTTTTAAATTAAAAAAAGTATATGAATTATAAAAAAAAATTATTTAAATTATAAAATTATTTCAGTTACATTTATAATTATTTCGATTAGATTTATAAAACTTTTCAATTACTTTTAAATTTTAAATTGTTACTCGCATTATTTTTATTAACATTTTTTTTATTATATTCTTACATTTAAATATATATATATATAATTAAATAAATGAAATATATGGTTTATAGTTTTTTCACGATAAATTTAAAAAAATAAATAAATATTATTTTTGGTGGTCCACGTTTTAGTGGTCCGTATCAATTCCTATTTTTACAATTTGAGCACTGTTTAAATTCATCACCTTTCATATTTTCATAACACAGAACATAGAACACAAATACACAACTTCGATAGTTTCGTCCATCTAAACCTTCTCTTTAAAGCCTCCATTGTTGCTCTCTCCAAAGCTTCCAATTTTATTTGTTGTTTATCTTATTCTTGTGAGAGATGTCTATTGTATGTGAGAAAATTGTAACTCTATTACTTCAAAGAATTGTGGTGTGTTTCTATAAAATTTCAGACAATTGTACTGGTTTGATCCTGAGTCGTGGAAAAGATTGAGTTTGCTCCTAAACTCGTAAAAAGAGTTGTGTACCGGTTTGATCCTGAGCCGTGGAAAGGATTGAGTTTGCTCTTGAACTCGTAAAAAGAGCGGTGTAGCGGTTGGGCTCTGATCCGAGGAAAGAGTCAAGAAAGGTTTATTCAAATTCCCAAGAGCGCTTGGGGAGTGGAGTAGGTCGAGTTTAACCGAACCACTGTAAAACTACGGTGTTATGTTTTCTAACCCTTTCCTGTTTAAATTCTAGATTATTATGAAGTTTTATTGCATGCTATCAAGTTTTATTGTTATTAGAAAAATTTAATCATTATATTGTTGAAATCCTATTCACCCTTCTAAGGTTGTCATATCAATCCAACAATTGGTATCAGAAAGTTGATCCTACTGTTTTTTTTTATAAACTTTATTTTTAGAGCTCATGGCAAATCTACGTGTTAAAAACGGTTTTTGTGAACTTGTAGACCTCCTTATTTTGATGGAACAAATTATACGTATTGGAAAGCTAGAATGAATAATATTGAGGAGCTTAAATTATAGTATGAATTTGATGAGCATGATATAAAAAATATTTTTTTAATGCTATGGCTCTAAATTGCCTTTGTTGTGTCCTAAGTAAAGATGAATTTAACAGAGTATCTATGTGTTGTTCAGCATATGAAATTTGGAAAACTCTTGAACTAACTCACGAGGGAACAAATCAAATTAAAGAAACAAAAATTAGCATGTTAGCTCATAATAAAATGGATGCAAATGAATCTATAAGTGATGAAAAAGTAGCAAAGGTTTGTTTCATGGCTCACAGTGACAAAGAGGATGAAATCATGGCTCAGGGTAACAAAGAGGATGAAGAAGACGAAATAATTCTTGAAACTTATTCTTATGATGAATTATTTAAAGTTAATCTCATTCTTATCCTGAATTATTTAAAGTTTTTGAGGAGATGCAACTTGATTTAAAAAAACTTGGTTCAAAGTATGATGCTTCAAAAGAAATATAAGCTTCAATTATTAAAAATAAGTCTTTATTAAATGAAATTTCTCTTTACAACAAATAAGAGAAGAATCATAATGTTGTAAAATTTGATATACCATGTGAAAAGCATGTATTTGATTGTGATGAGAAAACTACATTAATTGATAAAATTAAATTTCTTGAGCATGATGGTTGTGGAAAAGATAAGTTAATTAAATTACTCAAAGAAAAGGAATTAAATACTACACAAGAACATGGAAAGGCTAGAGAGTCTATGAAAAAATTAACTTGGGTGCTCAAAAATTAGATAAAATAATTGAAGCAGGTAAGCCTTACGGTGATAAAAGAGGATTAGGCTATATTGATGAATGTTCTACTCTTTCAAGTTCTAAAACAATATTTGTTAAAGCATCCCCATTATGTCTAAGCCTAACACATGCAAATTTATATCTCAGTATGATAAATCTAGATTTGTGCCTATATGTCATTAGTGTGGTGTCGAAGGTCATATTAGACCTAATTACTTTAAATTGAAAAATTCTCAAAACATTCCTTCCCTAATAAAATTTTTTCAAAATATAAAATTTAAAAATGTTTTAAGAAATAATGTTTCTATTGAAAAGAGAATACAAAAACTTAGTCCAAGAAATAAATTACTGCATGATGTTGTTTGTTTTTAGGTCAATTTTGAATGTCTTTATTTTCAGGTTTATTTGAAAGCCTCTCAGAAAAAATAAGTGTATTTGGATAGTGGTTGCCTCTCAGAAAAAATAAGTGTATTTGGATAGTGGTTGCTCAAGACACATGATGGGAAACCAATCCAAGTTTGTGAGTCTTTCCAAGAAGGATGGTGACTTAGTAACATTTGGTGACAACAAGAAAGGAAAAATAATTGGTAAGGGTACGATAGGTAATGACTCTAGTAATCTCATTGATGATTTTTCGAGATTTACTTGGATTTTGATGATAAAACATAAAAATGATGTTTTGAAAAGATTTGCTAGTTTTGTAAAATGAGTTCAAAATGAAAAGGGTTTTTTTAATTACTAACATTAGGAGCGACCATGGAGGAGAATTCGATAGTGTAGCATTTGAACATTTTTATGAAGATTATGGTTTTTATCACGACTTCTCCTCTCCAAGGACTCCTCAACAAAACGGTGTGGTTTAAAGAAAGAATCGTACTTTACAAGAATTTTCTAAGAATTTGCTAAATCAATGGTAAATGAATATGATTTACCTAGGCGGGAGCTGCTAATATCGTCTGTTATGTTTCAAATAGAGTTTTAATTAGACCCTGTTTAGATAAAACTCCCGATGAATTTTTGCATAATAAAATTCCAAATATTGAGTATATCAAAGTTTTTTGTTGCAAATATTTTATTTTGAACAACAAAAAAAAGCTGGAAAATTTTGATTCTAGGACGGATATTAGTATTTTTCTTGTTATTCATCTACAGGTAGAGCTTATAAAGTTTTCAATAAGAGAACTTTAGTTATAGAAGAATATATGCATGTGTATTTGATGAATCTTGTAATAATATTTCTAATGAGTCTATTTGTAGTGATGATTTAGAAATTTTTTTTTGGAGATTTACTTGTCAGTGACCAAGGAAAAGAAACTAAGTAAAGAAGAAGTGAGCCTAAATGGAAAGAAAGAAGAAGGTTCTTCATCAGTGCCAAAAGTATGGAGGTATGCCTCATCTCATTCCAAAGACTTGATTATTGGTGATCCTGAACAAGGTGTGGAAAGTCGTTCCTCTATTAATTTATTTAATAATCTTACTTTTTTTTCTCAAATTGAACCAAAAAGTTCTGAATTTTAGCTATGCAAGAAGAACTAAATCAATTTGAGAGGAAAAAAGTTTTGGAATTAGTCCCTAGGCCCTCTAATATTTCCATTATTAGAACCAAAGAGTTTTTAAAAATAAAATTGATGAAAATGAGAATATCATTAGAAATAAATCTAGACTTGTAGCTCAAGGTTATTATCAAGAGGGAGGTATAGACTATGAAGAAACTTTTGCAAGGAACTTTTACCTGTTGCTAGATTAGAAGTTATTAGAATGTTACTTGCATTTGCTTCTTACAAAAATTTTACATTATATCACATGGATGTGAAAACTGCATTCTTAAATGGTTAGATTATGGAGGAAGTTGATGTAAAACAACTGGATTTGAAAATTTGGATTTTCCACATCATGTCTTTAAGTTGAAAAAGGCTCTTTATGTCTAAAAACAAGCTCCAAGAGCTTGGTACGATAGACTTAGTAATTTTCTTATTGAGAATGATTTCAAAATGAGTAAGCTCGACACTACTCTCTTTATTAAAATTAAAGAAAAATACATGCTATTAGTGCAAATATATGTGAATGATATTATATTTGATTCTACTAATCCTTCTTTATGTGAAGAATTTTCTAAATGTATGCATAGTGAGTTTGAGATGAGTATGATGGGAGAGCTGAGTTTCTTTCGTGGACTTCAAATCAAACAACTGAAAGATGGTATTTTCCTAAATCAAGAGAAATACACAAGGATTTATTCAAAAGGTTCAAATTCAATAAAGTTAAGATTGCAAAAACTCCAATGAGCACATCTACCAAGCTTGACAATGATGAAAAAGGGAAATGTGTAGATATAAAATCTTATCGAAGTATGATTGGATCTTTACTTTACTTGACTGCTAGTAGACCTGATATTATGTTTAGTGTATGTCTTTGTGCTAGGTTTCAATCTTGTCCCAAGGAATCTTATTTACATCAGTTAAAAGAATATTTAAATATTTGTTTGGGACTATTAATTTAGGAGTGTGGTATCCTAGAAATGTTGTTTAAATTGGTAGGATATTCTGATGCGGATTTGCGGAAAGTTTACTTGATCGTAAAAGTACTAGCGGAATTTGTCAATTTCTTGATAGTTCATTAGTTTCTTGGGTTTGTAAAAGCAAAGTTTGGTTGCCTTATCTACAACGGAAGTGGAAATATTGCAGTTGCTAGTTGTTGTGCTCAAATTCTTTGGATGAAACAAACTCTCTGTGATTTTGGATTAAAATTTGAAAGTGTGCCTATATTTTGTGATAACACTGCTATTAATTTAACCAAAAATTCTGTTTAATCATTCTAGAACTAAACATATTGACATTAGACATCATTTTATTAGAGAGCATGTGCAAAATAGACATATTATTCTTGATTTTGTGAACTCTAATAATCAATTAACATATATTTTTACCAAGCCGTTAAATGAAGAAATTTTGTGCAAAAATAGGCTTAAGCTTGGTATTATTCGGTGATATATTTTGAATTTGAGTTTGATATTAGTCTTTGCTATATATCTCAAATTTTATAATCTTGTTTAAAGGCATGTTGGTAGGGGAGCATGTCATTCTTTTATTTTTTATTGTTCTTTTTTATTATTACACAAGGGGAGAAAATTAGAAAAAATATGGTATAAGTTTATTATTTTATAATTAATAAATTACTTCTTTATTGTGATGTTTCATAATTCATTGAAGCATTAATACAGGAGAGAATATGGATTTGAGTGAATTTCAAAGTGTTTGTGACGTTTCATAATTCATTGAAGCATTAATATATGGGGAGAATATGGATTTAATTGAAATCATATGGATTTAAGTGAATTTCAAATTTATGATGATATATTAGAATGTCTATGATGCATAAATAGATTTTCATTCTCTGAATAGACATTATTCCTATTCGGTATTTATTTCAAGTTTTATGGTTTTATGGATTTCAGAGTATTTTTTCTTGAAATGGTTTGTCATCGTCAAAAGGGGAGATGGGTTGGTTTTCTTGCCCTTAACCTCAAATTTTATAATTCAAATACTTTTCTTTTAATTTAATTTAAGAGTAACGAAAAACTTTTATAAGTGTAATTGAAATAATTTTATAATTTAAATAATTTTATTTCAATTTAAAAGTAATCGAAAACTTCACCATTTGTTACTCCAACACAGATACTTCGATGGGTCTATAATGTCAATTTTTCCGCTGGTCCATGATGTCAATTTTGTCATCACATTACCATGTCGGATATTTTGTTTTGAATTTGATTGGTCCATGATGTCAATTTTGCCGCCACATCATCACGTCGGGTATCTTGTTTTGACTAAAACTTCTTTGTTTTATCTCTAATTTGAGTGAACTAAAAAAGACGTTAAAATAGTTATTCTCAATCTTATACTGTAGAAAAAATACTGAGAATTGTTAATAATTGAAAGTAGGTTTGTTATCATCAAAATATTAATTAATTAATCAATTAAAATTAATTAATTTGAGATTAAAGGTCAAAAAGCCCCTAATCTCCCCTCTCATGACAAACCATTTCAAGAAAAATACTCTGAAATCCATAAAACCATAAAACATAAAATAATGCACATGTCCAAATAATAATATCGATGCATCATCATAATCATAAGCATTCTAATATATCATCATAAATTTAAAATTCACTCAAATCCATATTCTCCTCCTATATTAATGCTTCAATGAATTGTGAAACATCACAACAACCGAGTGATTCATTAATAAAATAACAAACTTAGAGCATATTTTTTCTAATTTTCTCCCCTTTGTAATCATAAGAAGGAAGAATAAAAAATAAAAGAATGACATGCTCTCCTAAGAACATGCCTTTAAACAAGATTATAAAATTAAAGATATATAGCACCCAATAATACCAAACTCAAATTCAAGATATATCACACTAAATAATACCAAGCTTAAGCCTATTTTTGCAAAAAAATTCTTTATTTAACGGCTTGGTAAAAATATCTACTCATTGATTATTAGAGTTTACAAAATCAAGAATAATATGTCTATTTTGCACATACTCTCTGATAAAATGATGTCTAATGTCAATATGTTTAGTTCTAGAATGATGATAAGTCGAGCCGACCGACTAAGCTGCTAAGCCGAGCTGCGGGAGTTGACGAAATCGAGCTAATTTCGTACACATGCGAGCCGAGCCGCACTGTGTATGCGTGCGAAGCCGCTGGAGCTGTTGGGCATGCGTCTGCGGTATTCGGCCACCAGAAACGTAGCCCATACGTCTGGGCGTTGGGCTAAAACTGAAGGCAGAACATGAAGGAACCCGACCTAATTCCAAAAACCTTGCCTTCCTTACCTGACAAGCGATGAAACCCTAGTTTCCGCCTCCCCAATTCCGGCGATGCGTCAACGATCCCCCAACGTCCTCAACACCGATTTTCGACAGTCAACCTTCTTCGACACAATGATCCCGACGTCGATACCTTACTTCCACTCGATTCTTCCACCGAACAACACGTTCCGCAAACTCACTGAAAAAGAAATTTAGCGAACCAACCCACACGCTTTCCCCTCTAACACTCTCGGTTTTCCCGTTCTTTCAGACACCCTTCGATACAAAGATGAGTTTGGAGAGCAAAAGTGTAATAGCCAAAATATATATATATATATATAAACAAATAAAAAAATTATAAAAAAAATATACGTCAAAATATTAGTTATAATAATAATTCACAAATAAATAACTAAGAAGGATTACTCAAAAATAAAAAATAAAATAAAATAAAATAAAACTTACCCACATCTCTCCACTAACCTCTCCTCCCAATCTCATCCTCTCTTCTCACCCAACGGCACAATATCACAGTTCATCCAAAAATAAACATAAAAATATCAAATGTGAGAAAAAAGTAAAATGACTTTCAACCAATCAGATTGACTCAGAGATTTTGGTCTGTTATTACTAATCCTATATAGATTTTCTTGTCCTTTCGTTACAAGAAATTAATTTAAGATAAGATCTTCTTAATCTCATTCTCATGTATCCAATTTATGGTTATAAGAAATTAATTTAGGATAAGATTTTCTTAATCTCATCTATCCAATTAATTAGATTTTTGTTGCCAGTTCTATCAAGATTAGCCAATAATATCGGTTTAGAAAATAAATATTGAATAGGAGTAATGTCTATTCAGAGAATGAAAATCTATTTATACAATCAAGAGTTTAGAGGGAGGATTGAGGAAAAATTTGATAAATAGAATTTAAAAATAAAATCTGAAATATAGAGGACAAGAACTCCATTAAATTTTGTTGTAGTAACAATATATTCTCTAACAACAGTAATAATAGAAAATAAGATATTTAATGAAAATAACATTATATATATATATAACATTAAAAGTTATAGAGTTCAAATTTGAAACTGATGTCATGGGCTCACATAGGTTACTTGGATTTTAAAGGACCGAGTTGAACTTTCATTAAGGATATATTCGTGACAACATCTTAAGCTAACCAAGTGACTTTATTATCGGCATGGGACAACTTTGAACATTGTGTTTCCATTATTAAAAATATTTTTTCTTTTAGTTATTTTATTGATTTAAATTGTATTAGATAACTCATAGATTTTGAAAAATAAATCACCAATTTTGTAATTTCATACTCATACTTAATAGATATTTGAAAATGAATTAATTATGAGTTAGTGAAGATAATAAGAAAAGAAATCAGAAAAGGGATTTTACATTTTTTTTTTTTAGGAAATTGAAAAGAAAATCAAATCGGAGGTCCAGATTGAGTCTCAACAGCTATTAGTTTTTCTTATTTTAGTCAAGTTTTGAAGGCCTGAATTACAAATCTTCAACTTGGGTGAAAGAACCTAGTTGAATCAAGTCACTACCTAATTTTTTAGCTTGCGCAAAGCACAAATTGCAAATAGGGAAGATGGTAAAATTTCTAAAACATACATTATATCTAAATAGAAATAGAGTTCATACGTAACTAGTTTTAAACACCGAACATACACAAAACATTAAAACAAAAAAGAGGTCGAATCTAAATAGAGTTCATACATAACTAGTTTTATATATAACTAGTGTAATGGCTGTTTTTTTTTTGTGCAGTACCCGGAAGCCCCGAGAATTCTTTCGAGGCGCCGAAATTCCTGGGCAGACGCTCGCCTCACCCACGACCCTCCAGATACACTCCACCCAGTCTTACCCTTCAGAGACACCTGCAAGAAATGGAGTGTGAGACAAAGCGAACAAACGACTCTGTGAGATTTTTGACGAACACATACCGATGAGAAAAGATTTCGAACGCACACGTTAAAAGCAACCCCAAGCATACCTACAGTAAGGCCTTCATGCTCAAAAGGACATGTATGCCTTACTTTTCGCGAAACATAGAAAAGTTTTGCTAAAACTCTTATACCCATAAATCTATACCTATAGGTGTTAGCTGTAAATTTAGGAGACTATGTACCAGAAAAAATCATTTCTTATTAGTAGGTCCAATGCCATTTATGGAAAAAATACATCAAAACTAATAATAAGAAACAGAAAATTGCTACCTCAACACTTCCTCCCTTAAATTGAACTTGATCAAGAGTTTAGTTCACAGTATTCATCCCAAACGCTTCTCTGATCCTTTGAAATGATGTCATCTTCAAAGACTTTGTCATTATAAAGATGCCATCAGCCTTTTTCCCCTCTATCAGGTTCGTGGGATTTGTCCAATTTGATCTGCATTGGCCTTGTTGGACAAACAATACCAATCCCTTCTCCATTTCCAATCTTGGAAACATGAACCGGTTCAACTAATGCAGTCTCGTCTATTACTCAATCTTCAATGAATTTCTGAGAGATAAATGACTTCGTCTGAGGAAATTCATGTGTTTAGAATCATTTTGCTGATCAGCAATCTTCTGATCCACGATCCCTCCTGAGCTAGAGGGATTCTTTCCCTTCTCTACATGAATTTCATCTTCTTGTAACAGTAATTTCTTTTTCTTTTCCAAGATGCTCCGAGAATCGATTTCTTTATTCAGCAACTTCTCGATTGATCGAACTTTTTGAAAAAGTTCTTCCTTCATACAATCTTGATTTCCATCAAAACTCACTACACTTCTTGCAAAATCTTTCTCCTCTACTCTATCAATCGCAACTTCTTGATTAACATCTTCCACGGCGCCGAACGTTTCAAAATCGTGTGCAGCATCAACCTTGAGAGATTCTTTTCTGAGTTCCACATCAAGATTCTGAATCTTGCACACCTGATTTCTCACGTTTCCTCCATTTTCAGAAGCCGCACAAGCTGAATCGCACATGACCATCTTCTCGACAAAAGATTATGAAATTTCTTGATTCTCTTCGGTAGAAGCGGAACTCCAATTGTTCATCATTTCACGCTCCTGGTTTTGATTCAAGACGATTAAAGGGAGCTTCCTGTCATCGACAGAGATCTTAAAGGAAGAACTCGTTTGATTCAAGACGATCAAAGGATGCCGATTAAAGACATCGCTATAGTTAGAACTTATCTCATCCGCTATTGCTCGAAGAAAGGCAAGGGGTTTAGCAGAGCAACACCATCGACTGTTTGATGGTGGATTGATTGGATCACAGTGATCAGAGTGGATAAGCTGCAATCTTTCCGTGGCTCTCCACTTGCTTCAGAAATGGAACACGGTGGTGTTTCATACGCCTCACAGATAGTTTTCACATCTTCAATTTCAGGTAAACCCACAACTATCTCTTTACTGCATAATGTGTGAAGTCCCTTGTAGTTGAGATGCCCATATCGATGGTGCTTCAGCTCTGCCTTGTCTGAGATATCAACCTGCGGACATCTCTCCTCCTTTGTTTTGTTATTTGATTCATCCAGTAGGATAAACTTCCTATTAGCACTCATAAACAGATTCCGCTATTTTTCCTCTTGAGGGATGAAAAATGTTGCATGTGTTTCGATCTCCTCCTTTGAATAGCACGTCTAAGCCCCTTTCTTGAAGTTGTGCAACACTAAACAGGTTGTTCTTCAATTCCGGAATATAATACACATCGTTGATCACATAGCTTATTCCTTTCAGTATTATTTTCACTGCTCCTTTCCCACCAACCATTAGTTGTTGTTCCCAAGCTTGACATTATGTGTGAAGCTAGTGTCCAAGCTTGAGAACATACTTCTTTCTCCACACATATGGTTTGAACACCCAGAATCCACGAACCACACATCTCCTCTTTTAGTGCCTTGAAGCTCCACATATGTCATGAGAATAACTTCATCCTTTTTTTCGATCTCTGCAAAATGTGCTCCATTGTACCTAATTGGACATTCATATTGGAAATGTCCAAGTTGGTGGCAGTTGTAACACTCGATTGTTGCTTTATTGAATGAGTGTCCTCTGCTCCTGCCTCGACCTCTATATGATCCTCTACCTCTGCCTCTGACATTGAGAGCTAGATCACCTTCTTCATGACTGATCTTCTTGAATTTCTTTTCATGTACAGACGGAGAGCTTTGCAGTTCATCAATCGTCATCTTTCTTGTGTCTTTTGACTCCTCGATGGCCACCACCACATATGTGAATTTATCAGTCAGAGCTCGAAGTATTTTCTCAACAATCTTCGAATCTGACATGTCTTCTCCGTCGCTTCTCATCTTGTTGGAGACAACCATTACTCTTCCAAAATAATCATCGATGTTCTCTTTGTTCTTCATTTCAAGAACCTCAAAATCTCTTCTTAAAGTTTGGAGAAGAGATCGCTTCACTCTTTCATTGCCTCCAAACTTTTTCTTCATCAAATCCCAAATGTTCTTGGATGTTTTGCGATTCAAGATTTGTTCAAACACAACACGATCAATTGCTTGGAACAGGTAGTGCTTCACTTGATGATCCTTCATCTTGAACTCATCATGATTCCTTTTCTGCGCTGCAATCACTTCGATTCCCTCTGCCGGTTCAGTGTAACCCTCTTCCACTGGACTCCATAAACCCTTGGCACTCAAGAGGTTTTCCATCAGTTCACTCCAATGGTCATAGTGACCATCAAACTGTGGAATCTTGGTGAGTGTTTTGTTGCTGCTCATTTTCTTTCTTGGATTACTTTCTTGGATCACTTTCTTAGATCCTAACCAGCTCTGATACCAAATGTTAGCTGTAAATTTCAGAGACTTGACAAATGTACCAAAAATGATCCTTTCTTATTCATACTGTCCAATGCCTTTTATAGAAAAAATACATGGAAACTAATAACAAGAAAACTAATTAACAAACTCAACTAATAACAAGAAAACTAGCTAATAGAAATTTGCTACCTCAACACTAACTAATTAACAGAAATTTGCTACCTCAACAATAGGCACGTACGAAGTACTAGCACCGTGGGGAAGGCAAGATCAGACTGGTACAAAGTGAAGGAGGTCATATCTGAGCTGAGAAATGACGGAGAACGACAGAGAACCCAGCATCTATTTGCAGCGCCACAGCCAAAAAACCGCGGTGACCCAGACTAGGTTATTGAAAGCTTTAGCTTCGCAGAATGGCCAATGGTCTATGATAGCCCAGAAGACCTGTGATGCAAGAAATTAGTTAATTACCCTTCATATCCAGAGTGGGCCAAATTGATCGGTTAAAGTTCCACTTGGAACTTCGAGGCACCCTAAATACTCAGGTAGCAGTAGAGAGTAGGCTCGAGCTTCCTAGGACCAAGAGCAAAGTCCGTGGATACCTACTAGTTTAAGGATATGATGAGAGCTTACAAGTAGTTGCTTACTGAGCATATTTATATACTCACCTCTTTCCTCTTTCTTTTTTACGTGTTTGTATTCTGTCGGTCGAAGTGGAGGAGCGAGAGTTATGCAGTCATAGAGGGAGTCGTTCCAGTGCGTCAATCCATCTTTGTGTTTGAGTCTTTTGTAATTTGTTTTGCATTTGTATCTGAAACTCACTTTTCCCTTTTATAATAAATTCAGTCAGCACTGTCGTATAATTAGATTATATTTTGTATTTAATTTTTGTTTTGTTGTCTTTATTACAATTGAAATCTTATCGGGTTTTCATACGTTGTTTTATTTTTATTTTATTTTGCTTTCGTCTTCTTAGTCACGGTTCAAGATTTAAAGCCTAAAAAATCGAGTTGTGACAGATTGATATTAGAGTAGTCGAATTTTAGGTGCTATAGATTTTTTCTTAGGGTAGAGAGTCATATACCTCTGTGACTCAGATCAACGACACACCTTACCACGACCAGGTATGTAGTCTAACCTTTTACAGTGATATATGTGTTATGTTGTAAGACCTATATGAATTTGATGATTGTCTTGGGTTACGTGGTAGTTATGATGACATTTTGGGGTGTTAAATACTGAACATTTACCCTATATGTTGATGTTGATTGAGTTAAAGTATTTTGATAAGGTTATGAGGGTGAAAATGTGTCACATGATATTACAATAGCCTTAGGAAGATAGAGAGGTGATGTCGCAAGGTGCATGATGTCCAACCCATAGAGATGGGCATGAGATATCTTAAGGCCTAGTACGAGATATGTGCAATATGCCAACTATAAGTTATGCGGCGAAGGATATTCTTGTTGAAAGATCTCCCAAGAGAAAATAAGTTTCTTCAGATTTTAGTGTGGAGGTCTAAGCATTGTAGTAGCCTGTGGTTACCAAGATTGTGTGATAGTGTAATAAATCATCCTCAAATCTGGACAAGCATGCTCGCCGAGCAAGCATGTGAAACCGTCAGTGTAGACCAATGAACCTTGAAGTTAAGAGCAACAGGAAAAGAGTCAAGCCCTTACCACATCTATACCGACTAGAGAGAGAAGAATCCAGGTGCCACGATATGTTGAAGCTAATAATAGAGTTTGAATTAGTTACTACGGAAGAGAAGAAGGAGGTGAATTCAATTTCATCCACAAAACTCTCAACCAACTCCGGAAATCCCCCTATAAAAGGACCTCCCTCCCCATCATTCAAATCACTCCGCCTCTCAATCTCACTCCAGTTTTCTGTTGTCACCAACAACTGGTATCAGAGCAATCTTGCAGCAGCAAAAAATGGCAGCAGAAAAACAAGTTGAGAGCTACATTCAGCCCGCCATCCCGAGGTTCGATGGTCACTATGATCATTGGGCGATGTTGATGGAAAATTTTCTCAGATCAAAGGAGTTCTTTGATATGGTGGAAACGGGTTATGAAGAGCCAAATGAAGGCGAGGTACTCTCAGCTGATCAACAGCAATTGTTGGCAGCATCGAAGTTGAAGGACCTGAAGGTCAAGAACTATTTATTTCAGTCCATTGATAGGACTATCTTGGAAACAATGCTTCAGAAGAAGACATCCAAGGAAATTTGGGATTCTATGAGGAGGAAGTATCAAGGCTCAACGAGAGTAAAACGTGCTCAACTACAGGCAGTTAGGAGAGACTTTGAAATTCTCCAAATGCAAAAGGGAGAAACGGTGAATGATTATATTGGCAAGGTTATAAGTCTTGCAAGTAAAATGAGGATGCATGGTGGTTCAATCACAGATGTTGCGATCGTAGAAAAGATTTTGCCATCACTAAGTCCAAAGTTCGATTACATTGTATGTTCTATCAAAGAAGCAAACAATGTCGAAGAGATGCAAATAGATGAACTCCAAAGCTCTCTGTTAGTAGATGAGCAGAGGCTCAATCATACAAGTGCAATAGAGAAGATGACAGCCTTAAAGATATCCACACCAAGTGAAACATCAAGCTCTAGAGGTAGAGGGCAAAGAAGAGGCAGAGGTCGTGAGAGAGGCAGTCGAGAAAGAAGTGGAGATGTTGGCAGGTCAGCAGACCTAGTCAGAAACGATTATGACAACAAAGGCAAGAGACACTTTGACAAGTCTAAAGTGGAATGTTACAGATGTGGACGCCTTGGACATTACAAAAATGAATGCTATACCAGGCTTCAAAAGGAGAAAAGAGATCAATCCAATTTTGTGGAGAGAAGAGAAGAAGAAACATTATTAATGTCATTCCATGCTATGAAGGTTGCAGATCAAGGTGTATGGGTCGTAGACTCTGGATGCAGCAATCATATGACAGGTTGTAAGGAATTCTTCTCAACTCTAGATGAAAATTTTCATACTACGGTTTCTCTTGGCAACAATTCAACTCTCCAAGTGATGGAGAAAGGAACCATAGATATCAAGACTAGAAATGGCTTTGTAGAGTCTATTTCTAATGTATTCTACATTCCTGATCTGAAGGCCAACTTACTTAGTATCGGTCAGTTACAAGAAAAGGGGTATGTGATCACATTCCAAAATGATGAATGTGAAATTTATGACTCCAAAAGAGGATCGATTGCTAAGATGAAGATGACCACCAACCGTCTATATCCATTGACGTTAAATATCGTTGCCAAAAGTTTGATGGTGAAGAAAGAAGATACCACCTGGCTTTGGAATTTTAGGTATGGTCATCTACACTTCAAAGGATTAAAGACGTTGTCCTCAAAGAAGATGGTAACTGGGTTGCCAGATATTACTCCACCAACGGAAATTTGCGAGAGCTGTGTAGTAGCAAAACATGAAAGAAACTCTTTTCCATCCGGAAAATCAAGAAGAGCTCAAGCAATTTTGGAGTTGATTCATTCGGACATATGTGGTCCCATCTCTCCAGCATCAAATGGTAGCAAGAAATATTTCATGACCCTCATCGATGATTTTAGTCGAAAAACATGGACTTATTTCTTGCACGCCAAATCAGAAGCCTTTGATTGCTTCAAAAAATTTTGTGCTACTATGAAGACGGAAACTGGAAGAAGAGTCAAGGCTTTAAGAACTGACAGAGGTGGAGAATTCTGCTCGAAAGAGTTTATTCAATTTTGTGAAGAGAAGGGCATACGGAGGCAGTTAACAACAGCATATACACCACAACAAAATGGTGTGGCCGAAAGGAAAAACAGGACCATTCTCAACATGGTTCGAAGTTTACTAAATAAAGGAGAAGTTCCGAAGGAATTCTGGCCAGAAGCTGTTGTGTGGTCCGTTCACATTCTCAACCGGAGCCCTACTTTTTCTGTTAGAGATATGACTCCACAAGAAGCATGGAGTGGAAGAAAACCTGCAGTAGACCACTTTAGAATCTTTGGGTGCATAGCATATGCACACGTTCCTAATGAGAAAAGGAAGAAACTTGAAGACAAGAGTTTGAAGTGTGTATTTCTTGGAGTAAGCGAGACCTCTAAGGCGTACAAGCTTTATGATCCTTTGACAAAGAAGGTGGTGGTAAGTCGTGATGTAGTCTTTGACAAAAAGAAGACTTGGACATGGGAGGAAAAGATCACTATGAATCAGCAGATTTCTGTAGATCTTGAAGAAGAACAAACTGAAGCCCTTATTCAGCCTCACTATGAGCATGGAGAGAGCTCATCACAAGCTTAACAAGAAGACCAGTAGAAGAAGATCATGATCATAATCAAAGACATTCAAGAACAAGAAAGAGACCAAAGTGGATGATTGATTATGAGATGGACTATGAATCAAGTGATAGTGGTTATTTTGCATTCTTTATGGATAGTGATCCAATTGTTTATGAAGAAGCAGTAAAGGAGAAGAAATGGAAGGAAGTTATGGACAGTGAAATCAAATCCATAGAGAAGAACAAGACTTGGGAGCTCACTAATCTTCCTAGAGGACAGAAAACAATCGGAGTAAAATGGGTTTTCAAAACCAAGTTGAATGAAAATGGTGAGGTGGATAAGTACAAGGCGCGACTTGTTGCAAAAGAATACAAGCAAAAGTATGAAATTGATTATAAGAAGGTATTTGCACCAGTGGCACGTCAAGACACTATCAGGCTCATAATTTCTATTGCAGCACAGAAATCTTGGCCTATTTATCAACTTGATGTAAAATCGGCCTTCTTACATGGAGAGCTTCAAGAAGAAATATATGTGGAGCAACCAGAAGGTTTTGTTCAAAAAGGCAAAGAGGAACAAGTATACAAGTTGAAGAAAGCTTTGTACGGTTTGAAGCAAGCTCCGAGGGCATGGTACAATCGCATTGATTCTCATTTTGAAAAGATGGGATTCATTAAATGCCCATATGAACATACGTTGTATGTGAAAACTGAAAAGGGAGGTAACATTATCATTATTTGCTTATACGTTGATGATTTAATATTTACTGGCAATAATGAAGAAATGTTTGAATTTTTTAAGAAGAGCATGATGAAGGAATTTGAAATGACAGATCTTGGCTTGATGAGATATTTTCTTGGAGTAGAAGTTACTCAAACTCCCGCGAGTAACTTTATCTGTCAGAAGAAGTATGCTCAAGAATTACTTGAAAGATTTAAATTGGATGAGCGCACATTTGGAACTTCATCAGAATTTGGTTTAAAGTTGCACAAGGATATTGACGGGCGAGAGGTTGATAATAGGTACTTCAAACAAATTGTGGGAAGTTTGATGTACCTAACTTCAACAAGACCAGACATCATGTATGCGGTTAGTATGATAAGTCGTTACATGGAGCATCCAACGGAAAAACATCTCAATGCAGCAAGAAGGATACTTCATTATGTGAGAGGAACCTTTGATTTGGGGGTATTCTACAAGAAAGAAGATGATCCGAAGATAGGTGGCTATACAGATAGCGACTATGCAGGTGATATAGACGATCGTAAAAGTACTTCAGGAAGTATTTTCATGACGAGTTCAGGAGCTATTTGCTGGTCTTCAAGGAAGCAACCTATTGTAACACTCTCAACTACAGAAGCAGAATTTGTGGCAGCAGCAGCATGCTCGTGCCAAGCAATTTGGTTAAGAAAAATGCTTGAAATTCTTAATCAGAAGCAACCAGGTACGACGGTTATATATTGTGATAATATGTCAACTATTAAGTTGTCCAAAAATCCTGTGTTGCATGGAAGGAGCAAGCACATCGATGTTCGATTTCATTTCTTACGTGATTTGTGTAAAGAAGGCATTATTGAACTCAACTTTTGCCGAAGTGATGAACAAATCGCAGACCTATTCACAAAGCCCTTGAAACAACCATTGTTCGAGAAGCTTAGAAGAAAGATGGGGATGTGCAGAATCCAAGATATATATCAAGAAGATGAAGTGAAGTCCTAAACTGATTTCCGCAGAATTAGAGGGTGTTGAAGCTAATAATAGAGTTTGAATTAGTTACTACGGAAGAGGAGGGATGAATTTAATTTCATCCACAAAACTCTCAACCAACTCCGGGAATCCCCTTATAAAAGGACCTCCCTCCCCATCATTCAAATCACTCCTTCTCTCAATCTCACTTCAGTTTTCTGTTGTCACCAACACGATAATGGTAATGTAACGACCTAGAAAAATAATAATAATAATAATAAGAATAAGTAAATTATAATTATTAAAAAAAAAAGAAAAAAAAAAAAAAAGTAAATTATCACTCTCTCTCTCCACCTTCCCCAAATATCTCCCCGACACGTCAAAAAAAAAAAGAAACCAAACATAAACAAAAAAAAATGGCAGATTTTGAGAAACAAAGGAAAGATCACAGATTTTGGGAGAGAAGAATTGGAGATGGCCTTCACTTCAAGCAGATTTAATAGGAATGGAAAGAGACCGAAAAGTAATCGATAAGTTAGATCTCCTTTTCTTTTATTTTTGCCGGAGATAGAAAAATTATTTTAGATCTCTCTTTTTTCAATTATTTAGATTTTTGGATCTCGAAAATCAAAATTGATTGAAAAATGGTTTTGTCAATGGCATGAATTATCATTTCTAGGAAAGAGAAGAAAATCATAATTGATTGATGCATAGTCAGTCTTATGAAGGAAAATTAGAATGGATTGTAAATGAATTTGAGAGTGATTTGGGAAAGAGAAGAAAACAGAATAGATTAAAAAAGGGTTAATTGGATAGTCATATTAGGAAAGAAAGAGAACAAAATTGATTGAAATTGTTTTATAATTGCATAATCATTTGTAGGAAGAAAAAAAAATATAGAGAGAAGAGAACAAAGAGGTATAAGAAGGAAAATGGAATATGTGAAACATTATTATTGTTTGTATCCAGAGAATAAAATATTATAACAAACCATAGTTGGATTGAATGATTTAAAGCAGCATGAAATAATATTGACATATTTTCAATTTGAGTTTTAGAAAATGTAGAAACAATGAAAACTTGGAATTCGATTTTTACTGAGATCGTTTTAGAGCCGTATTTCACATTGTTAGTTGGATTATTAATTAAAATGTGAAATACTAACAAAAGGTGACGAACGGTGGGATATGAAGCGAACTCCAGCAACCTTTAGAGCAGCTCTCGAGGAACGCAAAAGGTGACGAACGGTGGGATATGAAGCGAACTCCAGCAACCTTTAGAGCAGCTCTCGAGGAACGGGAGCTTACGTTAACGGTGGGATATGAAGCGAACTCCAGCAACCTTTAGAGCAGCTCTCGAGGAACGGGAGCTTACGTTAATTAAATTATATGAAGCGAACTCCAGCAACCTTTAGAGCAGCTCTCGAGGAACGGGAGCTTACGTTAATTAAATTTGGGAGTACTTCGGCTAAGGCCAACCAGGTAAGTAGTCTTACTATAGGATAGACTAAAAATTGTATGAGTTATGATGATGTATGAACTATGTCGTACGATGCGGCGTATGAGTTATGATGATGTATGAACTATGTCGTACGATGCGGCGTATGAGTTATGATGATGTGTGGGATACGATACTTGATGATGTGCGCAGTATATATATATTTTGATGAATGACATACTTGATATGTTTGATGCACTTTGTGGCAATATGATGAGTATGATGATTGCGTGATGTTTACCTTAATATGATGATGTTTTCCATATTGAGCATGCTATATGATGATGAGTGCCATATTGCATCATGTCGTTAGATTGACATAGGACACAACCCTAAGAGCGTGAAAATGATATTAATATAAATATCCACGAGTATGTGTTACCTAGAGTAACAAAGAGATGAGACTAGAGGGTTGTGTCAGAAGAGACATTATGATGGATTTAGAGGGACCTCATGCATATTGTATGTTCATAAGCATAGGGCTACTTCCCCTAGAGATGATGAGTGCGGACGCGCACCATATGATGAGCGCGAATGCGCACAGGTGCGAATGCACACAGATGAGGGTGTTCATGAGGCGCATGACACTATGGGGTTCCGCTGACCTCCGGACGTCGCTACAGATTAGCTTGACCAAAGGGTCCAGGGGGTGTGCGAGCGCCCTGGAGATTCACACTCGCACGTGTGAGTCGTGTGTAGGGAAGTACTACACATCCAATTTTTCCAAGACTGGAGGCCACCCCTCGCACGTGTGAGTCGTGTGTAGGGAAGTACTACACATCCAATTTTTCCAAGACTGGAGGCCACCCCCAAGATGATTAGAGATAGGTCCCTAAATCATGATTGCATGTGTTTGCATTTGCATGGCCCCTATAGTGGGGCCACTTACTTAATAATGAGTATAATTCATTCGTTTGTTTAAAAACAAGTGACTAGGTTTGATTAGTTCTAGCGGGGCTCAAAGCCACTACCTTCGGCTCATAAGACCAACGCTCTAACCAACTGAGCTACAAAACCTTGGATGTTTTTCTTAAATCAATGTTTAAATGAAAATAATATTCCTTGAACTCTTTTTTTTCCTCCAACTTTAATTGATAAGCAAATATATTGCAGAACTCAGAGGAGTTTTTCTATCTCTTTTATAAAAGAATACCTATTCAAATAATTGCATGACCTTCCTATCAAATTACAAATGTCGGCCTAGCAATATGCCTCCCGCAAGTATTAGTAGCACATCACAAAGAACTTTATTTTTATGTTTTCCCAAAGTAAAAGATATTAAACTTGAGAAACTATCTTCATTGTTCCACTATCATTGAGATATTGAAGCTTGTAAGGTTTAGGATGGTGTTGAGTTGGAATTTGCAACCTTTTGATCAACATGATACTTAATACATTGGTGCAACTTTCACTATCAATAACAAGACTACAAGGAGTCCCCTTGACTAAACACCTTGTGTGAAATAGGTTGTCTATTTGATCATCAACATTATTCTCCGTAACTTGAATTTTAAGAACTCTTCTCAAAAAGTGTCAAATGACTCCAATTCTTCATCATTCTCCTGGTTTTCTTCTTCAACTAGCTCATCCTAGTATGTAATGACTCGAAATTTTCTACTTAATTTAAGGTCGCTACTATATACGTACCGTAAATATTGAATGCGGAAGACTTCATTAAAATTTCATAAAACATAACCTTTATCTTAAAACACAGCCATGGACTTACGTGTTTCGAAGACATCTTTAAAACGACACAACAAAAGACTAAATAAAACGAATAAGAGTTTAAGTTAAAAACATTCTATTCTAACCAAAATCTAAGAAAATAAATACCACTATCCTATGCATATGCCATGGTCTCGAGTTGCGATGTCGTCGTCAGCCATACAGGAATGCCTTGCCTTAACCTGAAAAATGTAGTAGCACATGACTTGAGTATTTAAAGCAATACTCAGTAAGTGACCCCACTATTGGGGTTAAATGCAACAATCACATGCAATGAGATGATGAGACTTATCTTTCATTCCGTTTTCCCTACAGTGTTGTCCTAACGGGTAATTTTGGACGTGTACCATATACTCTACACACAGCCCATACGTGCGAGTATGGGCTCACTAGCTAGTTCGCACACCACTGGGCCACCTTCTTTATCCGGTGGGCATACTCTGGGAGCCCTTTAGGTCGGACACCCGCCAGAACTAGTAACCGTCACGGCAGCGCTATGCAAAGCATAACGATCGTTGTCCTGCCATTGGATGTACGCGTCCGTACTCTCGTGATGGGATAGGGGTATCCCCCCAAATGCATGAGCACACATAATGCATGAGGTCCCAAAAGCTAGCATTATGTACATATCGTATCATTTTTCATATCGTATCAGATATCGTTCATCATTCACATCATATCGTTTCTCATTCTTCAGTTCTCAAATCATACATAATTCTAACGGGGTTATATTTCATGTCATTTATCATAATTTCATGTCATTCATATCATGCTGTATACACACAATTTAGGAGACCTAACATAACGTTCTATGCTTTTAACATAACATTTCATCATATACACATCATACCATGACATATTGCATCACAATGTATCATATCATACACAAGTCATAACGTAAACACTTCATAGTCATATCGTTCTCTAACTTATCATAGCCTTAACGTTCTTATACCTATCACAGACATATCATTACGTGAACGTACCTTAGTCATATCATCACAAGAACGTATCCTAACGCTATCGTTTTATCAATCCTAACGCTATTGTTCTATCAATCTATCACAAACCTATCCCTTTCTACCCGTAACCTAATCGTATTCTTCCATCAAGCTCTCTTGTCCATATCACTCCGGTATGTAACCTAACCTTAACGTTTCATGAACGTATTTTACTCCTATCGTTACATTTCGTTTTGTGCATCCTTCTCGTATCCTATCTCAACATATCCTTGAACACATTGTACCATAATTATTATCATACAATCCACATATTATAACATAACATAAACATAATATAAGCATACCAATTCATAGATAATTCACACATATCAATATATATGACACGTGCAGAACCACAGGCACGTGTCAACATCAAATATAACCATGCCGATAGTAAGACCACTTACCTGGTTAGCTTAAGTTGTTGTCACGAATATATCCTTAATGAAAGTTCAATTCTGTCCTTTGAAATCCAAGTCAACCTATGTGAGCCCATGACATCAGTTTCAAGTTTGAACTCTATAAACTTATTTCTCTCGTTTACATTGGCCATCGTAAAATTCGGATATTTACTGTTAGACAAAATTTAATGGAGTTTCATGCCCTCTGATCTTTCCTGTTTTATTTTTAAATTTTGTTGGACAAATCTTTCCTCAATCTTCCCGCCTCCTCTTTGTAATTATTTTCATTCTGTAAATAGATTTTCAATTATGTAAACATTTTCAATTTTGTAAATAAGATATTACTCTAATCCTATATTTATTTTCATTATGTAAAGAGATATTATTGACCAATTTTAATAGATTGTTTGGCTACTATCTCCATGTTTATAGATTTACCAACTAAAATTTTATTGATTCTCACCTAATTTCCTATAACTCCAAATACTAACAAAATAATCTAATTAATTGAATATGAGATCTGATTATGATAGGATCTGGTAAAATATGAAATAAGATTTGATCCTAAATTAATTTCTTATAACATAACTGTAAGAAAAAAAGGAAATCTGAGATAAGATTTTACAGTAATAACATACCAAAATCTGTCCTCGACTAACTGTGTACGGTTGAGGAAAGAGGATGTCGTTGGGATGAGAAGTTAGTGGAGAGAGGTGTGTAAATTTTATTTTTATTTTTATGTAATTCTTTTTAGTTATTTATTTATGAATTATTATTATTATTATTATTATTTTGACCTATCTATTCTTTTATAATTATTTTTATTTGTGTATTTTTTTTAATTATTATCTTTGGCTATTACATAGTCACCTTACTTAGTGACAGCTTGACCATTCATGACTCTCTTGTTAGGACAATAACCACTAATGTGTCCAATTCTTTGACATTTTCAAGATTTGACGACTCTATTTCTTTCTCGAACTTTCTTGTATTCCTCAAATTTCTCTTTACCTTTGGAGGTCTCAACTTCGTTCTTTTTATCAAGCTCATACTTTCCTCTAACCTTGAAATCTATCTTTTCAATATTTGCATCCTTTTAACAAGTGTTGAAAGTTATAGACTTAGGAATATAATACCTCTTGGAGTTCTTCTCCCAAGCTAGTTGCCCTTCGATTTTGACAGCAAGGTGTAAGAATTCTTGCATATCAAAGTATGCTTGCCTATCACTTGATGAGCAAGTTGTGTGTTTAACCCACCAAGGAATCTAGCCATTATTTCATCCTTGTCTTCATCAATGCATGCTCTATTCATAAAGACCTCCATTTCTTTGTAATATTCTTCAACACTCTTGGATCCCTATTGCAGAGTATACAGTTTTTCCTTGAGTACTCGAGAATAATGCTTAGGAATGTACCTTTTTCTCATTAATAACTTCAATTCCTCCCACATTTCAATTGGTTCTTCATAATTTCTCCTCCACTATGATATCAAAGATGTCCACCATAATTACGTAATCACACAATTCAGCTACAGAAAGGTTCAACTTTATTTCTTCACTGAAATTGTTGCAATAAAAAACATGCTCAATTTTTCTTTCATATTGCAAATACTCCTCTAGATCAGATCTCTCATAGAAAGTTGGAATTTTAAGCTTTACTCCCACGACTCCTTTTTCTTCTCCGGTACTCTCTCTCAATTCTTTTTTGTGCTAAAATTTCTCTACCCCTTGTTCTACCTCTTCCTCTCCCTTGACCGACATCTCCTCTTTCCCCGAGGACTATGTCTTGCTAAAATGGTGAAAGAACAATAACAACACAATGGTTCCAAATTTAGATGATTTAGAAAAAATGTCAATTAGAGTTTATTTGATATTCAAATAAACATGCAAATTTTCTAATGACAAGTATTTATAACCACCATATTAAGAACAATATGATAGGTTTTTTTTTTTTTTTTTTTTTTTTTTTTTTTTTTTTTTTTTTTTTTTTTTTTTTTTTTTT
>NW_019268573.1:309434-315245 GCF_002738365.1 Cucurbita moschata
TTTTTTTTTTTTTTTTTTTTTTTTTTTTTTTTTTTTTTTTTTTTAAGATCTAAATATGATCCATAGTAAGAAAATGAGAATAAAGTGAGAACATTATAAAGAATGGTTGAACTCGCAACAGAATAAATGAACAGATTTGAAGAAAAGAAAAACAACGGCATAAACAAAAAATAAAATGAATTCTAGAGTAGGCAACTAAGATGCAACCTAGGCTTTGAAATCAAATTGATAAGGGAACCTAATCCAAACACTTCATGTTGGAAGCAAAAAGCAAAAACAATTGAATCAATGAAATTAACACCTCCTTGTACAAAATTCAGATAAACCAAGATATAAGGCTAGAATTAGATTACCTCTTAACATAAAAAATCTAGAGCTTAGATGCAATCTTCCACAAGAATTGCATGAAACTTAGAAATGACAAAGATGATGCTCAAATTTGGAAATGTGAAAGTCTCCATTTGAGATCTCAAATTCATTCATTCACAAGCTCTTTTTACGTAATAATTTGTGGGGATTTATAGTTACCCACAAAAGAAATTTTCAATTTTTCAAATGTTTACTAAAGAAGTTAGTGACCAAAATTTAATCCTGATCCCTTAAATCTCCAAAAAAGAAGTCAATTTGACAAATGACTTCCACCTTTTTCCCATGCAATAATTATGAAATTAAAAATAATAAATAAAGTTTTCTAACAACTTATCAATCAAGGAAAAGCAACTTCATCCCCTACTTCAACCATGCAAATATTCACTTCTAAAGCTCCAAATGGTCCTTCCTCAATCAAATCAGCTTGTAACACCTGAAATAATGGTTGAATCAAGCCGGTTGAATCAAGCCTATCCAATTTTGTAGATGAAGAATGAATGCTTGTTGAATCATCTTGGCCTTGGATCGTGTAATATGTCCAGTTGAAACATTTGGAACACCGTGATCCTTATCAAACTCATTGTATAGAATACCTCCACTTACATGTCTCAACATGAACGATTTGGATCAAATCACTTGTAACAATTATAAAGTGGGTCGTGTTAGTTTACTTAGTCTAAATAAAGTCTCACTTTGTGTAGAACTTTGTACTTTAGAATAGGACTTGAACTTTTAGAAGTCAGTTAGAGTAGACTCCTTATTTATTGTTTCTTTTGTTTTGTAGTATATGACTATTTAATAGCCTGGTATTTTCCAATTCAATAATGGAGCATTTTTCCTTCCAAAACTTACTTTTCTCTGCTATTATTTCTTTAATTTCATCATTTGGTATTAGAGCCATAGTAAGGGATTTGATTGAAATTTGAAGTAACAATCTTTAAGATGTCTACAAAAAGCTCTTTTGTGCAGCCAGTCATCCCAAAGTTTAAGGGGCATTATGATCACTTGGCAATGCTCATGGAAAACTTTTCGCGATCAAAAGAGCATTGGGATTTAATAGAAAATGAAATTTCTGCAGTAACAGGAGGATCTAATGATGCACAACAGAAGAGCATTGATGATCAGAAGCGGAAAGATTTGCAGGCCATTATCTTTTCCAAGCATTAGATAGTTCAATTTTAGAAACGATTCTAAACAAGGATACAACGAAGGACATATGGGACTCTATGAAGAAATAAATATTAAGAAAAAAACTAGGGTCAAGCTTGCACAACTGCAAACACTCTAATGGAATTTGAATTTCTTCAAATGAAGAAAGAAGAATCTGTAAATGAATATTTTGCTCGAATACTTGCAATAGCAAATAAAATGAAAGAAAACGTTGAAAGAAAAGGAGATGTTGCTGTTTGGGAAAAGATTTTAAGATCTATGACTTCCAAATTTGATTATGTGGTTTGTTCCATTGAGGAATCTAAAGATATAGATACTTTAACCATTGATGAATTGCAAAGTAGCCTACTTGTTCATGAACAACGCATGTGTTCTCACATCAATGAGGAACATGCCTTGAAGGTGACAAATGGAGATCAGTCAGGAGGAAGGGGTCGAGGTCGTGGAGGTTTCAGAGGAAGAGGACGTGGAAGAGGTAGGCAAAACTTTGAGAAAACCACAGTAGAATGCTACTATTGTCCCAAATTTGGGCATTTTCAATGACAATGTGCAGGTAAGAATGAAGTGACAAACTATACATAGACAAAAAAGAAGATTTTACTGATGGCTTGCACAGGTGCGAAAAAGGAGGAAGATGGCAAAAAAGATTAAGGTATATTGATTCTGGCTGCAACAATCATATGGGTGGAGTAAAGCAATATTTTTCAGATTTAAATGAAAGCTTCAGAGATTCAGTAAAACTCAGAAACAACACAAGCTTGGTTGTACTAAGAAAGGGCAACATAAGGCTGCAAGTGAATGGAACAACGCATATTATTACAGAAGTGTTCTATGTTACAGAATTGACAAACAACTTGTTGAGCATTGGACAATTGCAAAAACGGGGACTTGCTGTTACGTTTCAATATGGAAGGTGTAAGGCGTTCCATCATGAGAAGGGTTTAATCATAGATACAAAGATGTCTGAGAATCGAATGTTCATACTTCAAGCAACATTTCAACCTCTACCATCAATGTGCTTCAACTCAATCACTGAGGACAAAGTGCAGCTTTGGCATTGTAGATATAGGCACCTTATAACTCTCTAAAAGTAGAGTCATATCAAGTCTTTTTATAGTTAATATTGCACTCTTATTCACAATTTTCTCATTTATTACCCCATTGATTCTACTTAGTGAGCATGAAATCATTTATTGTGGTCCAACATGAAAACAAATATGATTTGACATAAATCGATCTTAATTGTACATGTAATTGAGTTATGTGGTAAAATTTCGGACATTTATGCTGAACCATGAGGGAGTAACAAATTTGGAAACAAATGGGGGATGACATGGAAATTTTAAATCCACATCAGCAATCCAAATGGGTTATTGACAACCCAATGAGGAACATCCTATGTGGACAACTTATTCCTTTTCAGACTAAAGTGGAACCCATGCTCAATATAAAAGAAAAAAGAAACCAAGAGGAGGGTGACACACTTTGGGAGAAAAAAATCGGACTAGACAGCAATGCCTCTGCTGCTGTGAAACCAGAGAAGAAGAAGAAAAACCCTAATCCAGCAGCGGTTGATAGCAGAAGGAAGAGAAGACCAAGAAGGATGGATTAGGACAACGAGGTGGACGTGAGAGCTCAAGGGAAGGGAACTTCCATTGAAGAACGGCCACAAAGCTGGATAAGTCTCTATTTCCTTACTCTCTTTTCTTATTCTATCAATTTTATATGATTAAGATGTGGGTTCCTCTGTTTAATTCCGTTTGTATGGAGAGCTAAACTTTATAGGGGAGGCGAGAGAGTTTTATACAGTTTAAATATGTTGACGGTATGATTTTAGTTTATTAAAGAGTTATTGTTAATGATTTACATGTATGTTTAATTAGCTACTTTACCTACATAGTTGTTCTCTTATTCGGGAGAGGAGAGAGAGCAATGAAATCCTCTTTAATACTCTAGTTTCATAACAATGAGACTTGAAGGCTAATAGAAGGGTTAAAAATAATTCTTCTCCTACCGTCTTGTTATAGAAATTACAATGATTATTAAAATAATCACCCTTCATGACCTCATAAGTCACTACAACAAACCTACCTTTTAATAGCTTTTGAGAATACCTTTTTGTGTGCGACCCTATTAAAAGTAAAAAAAATAATAATAATAATAAATAAAAGAAAAAGAAAAAATAAAAACAAAGAAAAGAAAAAAACGGGTAAGGAAAGACCGGACCGCTACCATTTGTTTTCACAAACCCTAAAAACTGTACAAGGGCACACCTTGTTTTTTTCAATCGCCGACTATTTCAATCAGGGTTCCGTTGATTCTCAGTTTTTTTATGTGTTTTCTTATAGTTGTAGATGGTGAAGAGAATAAGTGAATATTGCTGCGATGTGGACCGTAGTGATAGAGGCTTTGGTTACGTTGGCGCTGATGCTGATTTTGGTTGCCGAAGGGATGGGCGCTGATGCTGATTTTGGTTGCTGAAGGGATGGACCGTAGTGACAAAGGCTTTAGTTACGATGGCGCTGATTTTGGTTGTGGAAGGGATGGATACGAACGATGTATACAGTCCTTGTTTGGATGCGAAGATTCAGAGATCAGACGGATTTACTTTTGGCGCAGCGTTTTCGTCGAAGGAACCATTCTTTCAGGATCAGATTCAGTTTTCGCCTTGCGATAAACGTCTGGCTTTGGCATTTAAAGTCCTCAACTTGCTGTGTTCAAGCCTAAAGTCGACCAGCTCACTTCCTCACCATCCATAGCACAACCTTCAATCCGGTACGTCTGTGATTTATATGTTAGTTTCAGTACAAAATGAACATCTTCTTACAGGGAATCATTACTGTTTTCCTATGGGAAAAGTAATACTAATTGCACTTCGACTTCAATTCTAATTGAGCGATCTTGTTGTTTGGCCTCGTGTAACAATTACTACTTTTATGGTTTCATATGTTTTCTGTTACTAGATATTGTTGTGATTTTATTGATACCATGTTTGTTATGCATAATCTGAATTCGAGATTTATTTGATACCATGGTTTTTATGCATAAACCAAGTTCGATGGTTTGATTCTCTGACTTTCTTCACTGTCTCGAACATTAACCTGAACATGGCTCAAATGATTAATACATATTCCAAGTAGAGGAACCTCTAAAATGCTGAGTAACTTTGAGTAACTTCCTTTGATATTTTAACCAAAATTTACCCTTATTTATCTGTGCTATAACAGTTGCTTACAAAAAAAAAAAAAAAAACTCTTCAACTTGTTTAACATAAGTAAAGGGCCAACATTTTACTGTTTTTTTTATCCGCTCTCCCCTATTTGTCTCAACAATCGAAAGGACATGGCTTTCGGGTGGGGACACCCGGTGAGATTTAGAAAAATTTCTTTAAAATATTGATGCACAAAAGAACATGTGTAACGACCCTAAATTTCCACATATCTAGAGTCGCCACTAACGTCTCATGCTCATCTCTAATGCAGAATAAAATCTAAGCATGCTCATTATTAATAGCGGAAAAATTTAAAACTTCAGAATACACTAAAACTTTGGAAAACACTGCCGGACTTACGTGTTTCAAACATTGAGCTAGAGTTCCAAAAAGAAAAGAAAATAAAATAAAACGACTACAAATTAATTAATATAAATGAATGGGTTGCAAACGCCCTATTCTAACTAAGACTAGGAATTAAATATGCACCTATCCTATGCACGCGCCACAGTCTCTGATCGCGATGCCACCGTCAACCGTACATGGGCGCCTTGCCTTTACCTGGAAAAAAAAACAATATGGCACACGGCCTGAGTATTTTCGAAGAAATACTCAGTAAGTGACCCCACTATAGGGGCCATGCTAATGCAAACACATGCAATCATGAATAGGGACCTATCTCTAATCATCTTAGGGGTGGCCTCCAGTCTCGGAAAAATTGGATGTGTAGTACTTCCCTACACACGACTCACACGTGCGAGTGTGAGTCCCCAGGGCGCTCGCACACCCCCTGGACCCTCTGGTCAAGCTAATCTGTAGCGACGTCCGGAGGTCAGCGGAACCCCATAGTGTCATGCGCCTCATGAACACCCTCATCTGTGTGCTTTCGCACCTGTGCGCTTTCGCGCTCATCATAAGGTGCGCGTCCGCACTCATCATCTCTAGGGGAAGTAGCCCTATGCTTATGAACATACAAAATGCATGAGGTCCCTCTAAATCCATCGTAATGTCTCTTCTGACACAACCCTCTAGTCTCATCTCTTTGTTACTCTAGGTAACGC
>NW_019268573.1:316700-346274 GCF_002738365.1 Cucurbita moschata
TTTTTTTTTTTTTTCGTTTTCTCGTTTTCATTTATCATATATATATATATACATATATATATAATATTTTCTTTTTTCTTTCTTTCTTTCCCGGGTCGTTACAACATGAATCAAGAATCCAAGGTTGAATGTTTGTGTGTTTGTTCATTACAATCCAAGATGTTCATATGGGAAACATTACTGTTTTTGTCGATGAAAATTTGCTTCATTTGAATCCGTTCCATCGATGTTGTTTCTTTCTCTGATTTGCCAACTGGTAGAACGATTGGAGAGAACAACTGGTAAAACGATTTTTTTTTTTTAATTGGCTTGTTTTGTTTCGGCCTAGGTTGCCTCACTGCTTCACCAATGTCGGCTGCAACAAACCTTGTTGCCATTCTCTCCCCTTTTCTTGTGCTCCTCTCAATTCTAGGTTTTCGATTAGGGTTCATTTAAAGTTTCTTGCTCCCTTGCTGCATAAATGTAAGCTCTATATTTATATCCACCCACAAAAAAAAAAAAAAAACCAGCNTCCTCTCAATTCTAGGTTTTCGATTAGGGTTCATTTAAAGTTTCTTGCTCCCTTGCTGCATAAATGTAAGCTCTATATTTATATCCACCCACAAAAAAAAAAAAAACCAGGAGTTATGATTTTCATTGTGTAGAGTTAGATGTGTTATATGTTGCTTCGGATAAGAAATGGTGTATGATTGGGGATTTTGGGCATAACAACATAGCCTATTCTCTCAATTTTGGGATTTTGATTTCTAAGAGCTGCATATGACTCTCATGAATATAGGCGGATAAACTATGCCAAATAGTTGAAGATAGGCTGATAAACTATGCCAAATAGTTGAAGATTAATCTTTGTCGCTGAATTTTCTATTCCTGATAAATTATGCAAATAATTATCTTAAATAAATTCTATTTTAATACTTGAAGATCAATCTATTGGTTGACTGTATGAAAAAAAAGAGATTGCTCCTCCAAGTTTGCTTTTCTATATTTTAATACTTGAAGATCAATCTATTGGACTTACCGTAAATGTCTCTCTTTGACTGTTCTTTGCTTTTTTTTTTTTATATTTTGTGGAGATGCAGATTAGTAGAGATGAAACATCAAGTTTGCTTTTTTATGATTGCAGTGCTCAGTTTTCTCTGCTTAAATTATTACAATAGCTTTGTAAGCAGCATTATAATTGGGTGAAGTTATGCTCCATGAGTTTGAGATGGTTTTAATAATGAAATTGCTCCATTAAGTGAAAATGACATTTGTTATTTTCCCGAGCTCTCTCTATTTTTACTTACTTTTGATTTTTGTAGGTATCGTGCTGACATACCTACTTTTGATTTTTGCTTCTGTTATTTTTACTTATCGTCTTGTTGAATATCACAGCAAAGGAATTATAAAGTATGAGAATACCACAACAAGGATCCCATGACCTACACATATAAAGGTACAATACTTACGAGACTTGCAATACAAAGGCATGACATGACTGCGGTCCGAGATAATCGAACATCAATGTAAATAATGGAGAATAATTTATTTTGTATTGTTTATAACAACTTTTTTATACTATGAAATTATTGAATACTCATTTTGTAATGTAAATAGATGATGAAGTTTCAATTGTGAATGAAAATTATAGTATTTAATGTGAAACAAAGTAATTGATAGCTAAAAATGAATATTTAGAAATGAATTTTTTTTTTATCAAAATATAATTAATGAAATGATATTTAAATAATTAAATGATCAAATAACGTTCTTATAGCATAAGATTAAAGCTATAAATACTATATTATAGCATTAAAAAAATGTTATAATAAATTAAAGATAGCATAATATTTTAGATATATTTAACATATTATAACTTTAATAAAATCGGTGAAAAGTTTTTATAACAATGTATATCAGCTATAATTTTATACTCTATTATAGCATCTATTATAGCTATAAAAAAACGCTATAAAAAGTCTTAAACTTTTAATAACATGGACTGTCATGACGTACGAAAAACGCTATAAAAAGTCTACGATAGCATTTTTCGTATGCTATCGTATCTATTATTTCTTGTAGTGAATGGGCTTGAGAATTTATTAAAAGAAACTAAAATCTACCACAAAACTCAACAACTTAACTATTTAATCTTTCTTAGCCGAACCTTCCTCATTATAGTTGATTTTCTCATCATTTTCTATATTTTCGACAATAGTGGCACTCTGTTTTAGTTTTGTTTAAGGAGTTAAAATCACCAACACCTATTTGAATGTTACCCAAAAACTCACTTAATTTCAACCATAAATGTAACGACCCAAAATTTTCTACTTAATTTAAGGTCGCTACTATATACATACCATAAACATTGAATGCGGAAGACTTCATTTAAATTTCATAAAACATAACCTTTAACTTAATACACAGCCATGGACTTACGTGTTTCGAAAACATCTTTCAAACGACACAACAAAAGACCCGAAATAAAATAAATAAGCATTTAAGTTTAAAACATCCTATTCTATCCTAAGTCTAAGAAAATAAATACCACTATCCTATGCATGTGCCTGTTGGGTTTTATGTCCTAAAACTCATAGTTCATAAACAAAAACATATTCTATTTTTAATAAAGTTATTATTGTTGTTTATTCAGTAAAGATTGTTATTGAATAAAGTGAACTTTACGATCATTAATCTAAATCCAATAAACTAAGAACACTCTGGCTATAGTATGATTACTTGAACTATATGTAGAGACATAAGAGTGGATCAAGTTCAAGTATATATAGTTAAAATGATCTATAGTATAAGGATAAGGCTGAGTACCTTATTCTGGGGACAATATGGATGCAGCCCACTTTTGTTTATGATATAAACAATGTGATCACTAAATTGTACATGTGGAGACATGTGAGTGGGGGCGTCCTATGCAATGAGTATTGCATAAGATCGGACCATGAAGAAAACCACTCTCACTTTAGAATGTCGTTTACTGTTGAGACTCATTTTTTTTTCCTTCGATAACCTAGGTAACTCGGTTTTAATCCTGAGCTAACCATGAACTCCTGTTTATTCGAAATTATCCTTAGATTTGCATGGGTGAGAGTGGTTCTACTTCGCCGACTCAATAGGTCTCCCATTTCAGGGGTAAGACTGGGTGAATGGCTGGGGACGTGGGGTGCAAGATGGAACTCACTCCTACCCACTTTTAGGGATAGAAGAGAGGTAGTTCCCTTAAGCACTGACTCCAGGTCTTGAACAAGGGGCCCCACCCTCTCATTAACATAAGAGAGATTCGGTTTACTGGTTAGACCACAAACCAATTGTTCATTCGAGGATCAGTGAGACATAAAGAACAAGAAGTAACTTTAGGGGTAAAACGGTAAATTGACCCAGCTCTAGTTACGAATAACCTGTGAATGATGGACTTACTAATCATGGTTATATCAAATGGACAGAAATATATCTATAGTGAGGGGAGTCCAACTACTAGGCTATAGTGGAGTGTCCTAGTAGTTAACGAATGTTGGTTAACAAGGTTAATGAGTTTAACCGGATAATCTTGAATCGTTGGAGCCCATTATAGGTCCATTAGGTCCCTCTGCTAGCTCATATCGGACTAAACCATAGAATAGTGTGACGAGTGAGTTCGAAGTGTTCAAATTCAAATTAGGGAATATGCACTACATATATACGATATATTTAACCGCATTTTTGTTTTATTTACGAATTAAACAAAAAGAGAGAATTTGAGATATTTAAATAAGATTTAAATATCTTAATCAATTATGTGTCGGAATTGATTGGGGTTGGCATTTGAATTAATATTAAATATTAATTAAATAGTTTAATTAATCATTTAATGTTACTTTAATTTGAAATTCATTATTCAAATTAATTGTTGAGTTAAAATGAAGAAAGTCAAAATGTTGACTTCATTTAATGGAAAAATCCATGTTTGTGGAATTTTGAGGTATCAAAATTTGGTTTAACCAAACTTGCATGCTTGCCAAATAAACCCCACAAATTTGAGTGGAATTTTGAGTGTCAAAATTGGGTTAACTCAAACATGCATGCTTGCCACATAATCCCAAACATTTGAGTGGAATTTTAAGTGTCAAAATTTGGTGATCTCAAATTTGCATGAACATGCAAACATGACTCTTTAAATAGAGTGATCATGGTACATGGAAGGTCTTCTTCTTCTTGGTAAAAAACCTTGAGAAAATCCTCTCACAAACACTCTCTTCACATATACAAAATCCCTCCCAAGTTTAGTCACTCATTGGATTCCACAATCCCGTTCTAAGGCCGGAGGATAGTGGAGAAGACACTAGTGGTGGTTCGAAACCGGTTCGTGAGGAAAAAGGAGTTTGAACTACAAAAGGTTAGTATCTAAACTCATTAAGTTTTAATACTTATGAATATGCTAGTTATTTACTATAATTGATGTTCTAAAAGTGCCTAAGATCCAAATTGTTTCAGCATGTGTTATATTAACACCATCAATTGGTATCAGAGCAAGTTTTAGGCACTTTATTTACATTAATTTGATCATGGTGGGTACCATTTCATGAATGAAATTTGTGGTTGCTAAAGTGGATGGTTTTGGTTTTGACATTTTTTTTTATGCTTCCATTTGATACAATTATTGTAATAAGCCTAATGTGTATGGGCTTTAATGAATGAACAAAGGTCTGTAATTTTTATGGAGTCATTAGAGTCCATTTTAGGTTGTAATTGATCGAAAATGGAAGAGATAGCAAGCTGAACTGAAGAAGATGGAAGAGGCAGTTCGGGTGTTTTTCTGCCATTGGGGTCCGATTCAACGTTTTTAAGGGTTGGTCGCCCAGTTCGTGATCCTCGGGGGCGGCTCAAGTTATTTTTAATTATTAATGTAATAATTTAGTTCATTGCTTGCTTTAAAATGCCAAAACCAACCCACTTTAGTGTGTTTAATTAATTATGCATTATGAATGTATGTTTTAATTAAATAGAATATGTATATGCATAAAGTATGTCATATAGATTTAAAATCTCACCATAGGCTAAGCATGTTTCATGCATTCCAAGTATGTTATAAGTGTTATAATGTATAGTATGCATGTTTAGGGTTCCATGAGTGATAGATACAAATTGTTATATTATTGCATGGAATGGATGATTATATAATTGTTATATAAAACATGTTAGATGCATGTTATAGGTTATTTTCAACGTCATAAAACGAGATAGACGTTAAAATCTATAATAAAGATAAGTGCATGCTCACTTAGGGTTAAGAACCGAGCACGATCAATTTTAATAGTTAAAATAGGTCGATGTCTTACAAAATTGCGGTTACGAGAAAGCTCACATGGCACGATCTTGTCTAAGGCTGGAGGTACTTAAGTTGACGGTTTACGGAACACCTACTACCTGGAGATCGGACCAGTACTTGAGCTTAGTTAGCCAAGTTTTATGAGCATGCTTAAGTGATGTAAGATTTAGATAAATCACCTAGACTTAAGTTATATTTAATTACCCGGAATATACTTAAGTAATGAGTATACCCAACCATCTAAAATACTTAGTGGGAGGAAAAAGGTGTATAAGATACATCGTTTTCTTTTCACGCTCTCCGTAAAATTCACACAATGAGATTCATGCTCGGCTTTGTGTCGCCCTGGGAGCGTCCTCCATTCGGAAGGTATTTACATGAGTCAATAACAAGGTGAATAGAAAAAGTATTTATAGTAAGTGGGAGAAGGAAGTATACCAAATACGTCCTATGGTCTCCACCACTAGGTTGCACCGTGAGATTCCCATGTTCCACCTGCATGTTGCCCTAAAGCAACTACCCATTCGGAGGGTCGTAACATGGGAGTCGAAACAACGCAAACTCCAGAAATGGATAGGATTTCTTAGGTCCATTCCCAACTTTGGCTTTTTCATTCGATAGCATTGTTGGGACCGATCTATGAGGTCTGAAAATGGCGGGTCACACTTACGAAGAAATACTAAGAGTTGGTATATTCTTGACCAAAACAGCGATAACTAAGAACACTATAGGAACAAGAGTTATTCTGGGATTAGTGTTTAAGTCAAGAATGTCTTGGTTTAGTGAATGAGTGATTGACTGCCCCTCGGTAGCAGTTGCTCTAACTCACTAAAGTATCGTTGCAAATTAATAATGATTTGGGAACATTATTAAATTTGCTAAAATTGATTGGATTAAATAGGATTAAGTCAAATCACTAATAGAATTTTCTTTATATTACAGCATGACAAACTCAATAGTACAATTACTCGCTTCTGAGAAATTAAAGGGCGACAATTACACAACATGGAAATCAAACCTAAACACAATACTGGTCATTGATGATTTAAAGTTTGTTTTAACTGAGGAGTGTCCTCCAAACCCCAGCTCAAATGCAAACCGAACAGTTCGGGATGCGTATGACAGATGGATGAAGGCAAATGACAAAGCCCGAGTGTACATTCTAGCCAGCATATCTGATATTTTGGCTAAGAAACATGATGTTATGGGTACTGCTAAAGAGATTATGTTATCTCTAAAAGGGATGTTTGGACAACCGTCCTTCTCCCTTAGACATGAAGTCATAAAATACATTTACAACTCCGTATGAAAGAAGGGACCTCAGTTAGAGAACATGTCCTGGACATGATGGTCCATTTCAATGTGGCAGAAGAAAATGAAGCTGTCATTGATGAGAAGAGTCAAGTCAGTTTTATCTTGATGTCTCTTCCGAAGAGCTTCTTCCAGTTCCGCACCAATGTGGTAATGAACAAAATAGAATATAACTTGACTGCTCTTCTCAATGAGCTACAGACTTATCAGTCCCTCTTAACGAATAAGGGACAAAAAGGAGAAGCAAATGTTGCTATCTCCAAGAAATTACTACGAGGATCGTCCTCCAAAAATAAGTCTGGACATTCAATTTCTAAAAGTGTTTTGATGAAGAAGAAGGGTAAAGGGAAAAATAAGATTCCTACTAACCACAAACACAAGGTTCAAAAAGCAGATAAAGGAAAATGTTTCCATTGCAACGAAAATGGACACTGGAAGAGAAACTGCCCAAAATACCTTGTAGAGAAGAAAGCCGAAAAGACACAACAAGGTAAATATGATTTACTCATTGTAGAAATATGTTTAGTAGAGTATGACAACTCAACTTGAATACTAGATTCAGGGGCGACTAATCATATTTGTTCTTTTTACCAGGAAACTAGCTCCTAGAGAATGCTTGCGGACGGCGAGATAATGCTCAGGGTTGGAACATGAGAGGTTGTCTCAACAAGATCAGTCGGAAATTTAAAGTTGTTTTTGGGAGATAGGTTCATTATATTAGATAATGTACTTTTTGTTCCTGAAATGAAAAGAAATCTAATATCTATCTCTTGTTTATTAGAACAATTGTATAAAGTATCTTTTGAAATCAATGAAGTGTTCATTTGCAAAAGAGGTATTCATATTTGTTCTGCAAAACTAGAAAACAACTTATATATGTTAAAATCGAGCGAAACAAAAGCTATTTTAAATACCGAGATGTTTAAAATAGCTGAAACTCAAAATAAACGACAAAAAATTTCTCCTAATACCTATCTTTGGCAGTTAAGACTAGGCCACATTAATCTCAATAGGATTGAGAGATTGGTTAAAAGAGGACTTCTAAATGAGTTAGAAGACAAATCTTTACCTCCATGTGAGTCCTGTCTTGAGGGTAAAATGACTAAACGATCATTTTTCGAAAAAGGTTATAGAGCCAAAGAAACCTTAGAACTCGTGCATACAGATCTCTGTGGTCTAATGAATGTCAAAACACGAGGAGGGTATGAATATTTCATCAGTTTTATTGATGATTATTCAAGGTATGGCTATCTTTACCTAATGCATCACAAGTTCGAAACTCTTGAAAAATTCAGAGAGTATAAGACTGAGGTTGAGAATCTATTAGGTAAAACTATTAAAACACTTCGATCAGATTTTGGAGAAGAGTACATGGACTTAAGATTTCAGGACTATATGATAGAACATGGAATAAGGTCTCAACTCTCAGCCCTTGGTATGCCTCAACAAAATGGTGTATCAGAAAGGAGAAATAGAACTCTATTAGACATGGTTCGGTCTATGATGAGTTTCGCTCAATTACCCGATCCATTTTGGGGATATGCAGTGGAGACTGCTACATACATTTTGAACATGGTTCCTACTAAAAGTGTTTCAGAAACACCTTATGAGTTATGGAAAGGGCGTAAAGGTAGTTTACGTCACTTCAAAATTTGGGGATGTCCAGCACACGTGTTGTTGCAAAACCCCAAGAAATTAGAACGTCGTTCAAAATTATGTCTATTTGTAGGATACCCCAAAGAGACGAAAGGTGGTTTGTTTTATGACCCTCAAGAAAATAGAGTGTTTGTATCAACAAACGCTACATTCTTAGAGGAAGACCACGTAAGAAATCATCAACCTCGTAACAAACTAGTATTAAGTGAGATTTCTAAAGAAAGGATTATTACCTTTCAGGCATGGAGTTCATTTGTCGAAGGAACAAAGTCCTAAGACACCTCAAGAAGTTGAGGATATGAGACACATTCCCTATGCATCAGCGGTCAGTAGTCTGATGTATGCCATGCTATGTACCCGACTTGACATATGCTATGCTGTGGGAATTGTCAGCAGATATCAGTCCAATCCGGGACGTGCACATTGGACTGCTGTTAAGAATATCCTCAAGTATCTTAGGAGAACGAGGGACTATATGCTAATGTACGGTGCTAAGGATCTGATCCTTACAGGGTACACTGACTCAGATTTTCAAACCGATGTAGATTCGAGAAAATCGACATTAGGATCTGTCTTCACTCTGAACGGAGGAGCAATAATATGGAGAAGCATAAAGTAAGGTTGCATTGCTGATTCCACCATGGAGGCTGAGTATGTTGCTGCTTGTGAAGCAGCGAAAGAATCTGTATGGCTTAGGAAGTTCTTAACTGATTTGGAAGTCGTTCCAAATATGCATCTTCCCGTCACTCTTTATTGTGATAACAGTGGAGCAGTTGCAAATTCAAAAGAAACAAGAAGCCATAAGCGAGGAAAACATATTGAGCAAAAATATCATCTCATAAGGGAGATTGTGCAACAAGGAGATGTGATCGTCACACAGATAGCTTCAGAGCACAACATTGTTGATCCATTTACAAAGCCCCTCACGGCTAAAGTGTTTGAAGGGCACCTAGTGAGTCTAGGACTACGAGTTATGTAATCTAGGGCAAGTGGGAGAAAAGGCATGAGTATGTGATGCCCTAGTTCATTGTATTTATCTCTACTCAACGTTATAAAACCCACTAGAGTTTTAGTCCAAGTGGGAGTTTGTTGGGTTTTATGTCCTAAAACTCATAGTTTGTAAACAAAAACATATTCTATTTTCAATAAAGTTATTATTGTTGTTTATTCAGTAAAGATTGTTATTGAATAAAGTGAACTTTACGATCATTAATCTAAATCCAATGAACTAAGAACACTCTGGCTATAGTATGATTACTTGAACTATATGTAGAGACATAAGAGTGGATCAAGTTCAAGTATATATAGTCAAAATGATCTATAGTATAAGGATAAGGCTGAGTACCTTATTCTGGGGACACTATGGATGCGGCCCACTTTTGTATATGATATAAACAATGTGATCACTAAATTGTACATGTGGAGACATGTGAGTGGGGGCGTCCTATGCAATGAGTATTGCATAAGATCGGACCATGAAGAAAACCACTCTCACTTTAGAATGTCGTTTACTGTTGAGACTCATTTACTTTTCATTCGATAACCTAGGTAACTCGGTTTTAATCCTGAGCTAACCATGAACTCCTGTTTATTCGGAATTATCCTTAGATTTGCATGGGTGAGAGTGGCTCTACTTCGCCGACAAATAGGTCTCCTATTTCAGGGGTAAGACTGGGTGAATGGCTGGGGACGTGGGGTGCAAGATGAAATTCACTCCTACCCACTTTTAGGGATAGAAGAGAGGTAGTTCCCTTAAGCACTAACTCCAGGTCTTGAACAAGGGGCCCCACCCTCTCATTAGCCTGAGAGAGATTCGGTTTACTGGTTGGACCACAAACCAATTGTTCATTAGAGGATCAGTGAGACATAAGGAACAAGAAGTAACTTTAGGGGTAAAACGGTAAATTGACCCAACTCTAGTTACGAACAACCTGTGAAGGATTGACTTACAAATCATGGTTATATTAAATGGACAGAAATATATCTATAGTGAGGGGAGTGCAACTAGTAGGCTATAGTGGAGTGTCCTAGTAGTTAACGAATGTTGGTTAACAAGGTTAATGAGTTTAACCGGTTAATCTTGGATCTTTGGAGCCCATGATCTATAGGTCCATTAGGTCCCTCTACTAGCTCATATCGGACTAAACCATAGAATAGTGTGACGAGTGAGTTCGAAGTGTTCGAATTCAAATTAGGGAATATGCACTACATATATAGGATATATTTAACCGCATTTTTGTTTTATTTACGAATTAGAAAAAAAAGAGAATCTGAGATATTTAAATAAGATTTAAATATCTTAATCAATTATATGTCGGAATTGATTGGATTGACATTTGAATTAATATTAAATATTAATTAAATAGTTTAATTAATCATTTAATGTTACTTTAATATGAAATTTATTATTCAAATTAATTGTTGAATTAAAATGAAGAAAGTTAAAATGTTTTCATTTAATGGAGGTGACAAAATTTGGTTCAACCAAACTTGCATGCTTGCCAAATAAACCTTACAAGTTTGAGTGAAATTTTGAGTGTCAAAATTTGGTTAACTCAAACATGCATGCTTAGCCACATAATCCCAAACATTTGAGTGGAATTTTAAGTGTCAAAATTTGGTGATCTTAAATTTGCATGAACATGCAAACATGACTCTTTAAATAGAGTGATCATGGTACATGGAAGGTCTTCTTCTCCTTGGTGAAAAACCTTGAGAAAAACCTTTCACAAACACTCTCTTCACATATACAAAATCCCTCCCAAGTTTAGTCACTCACCGGATTCCACAATCCCGTTCTAAGGCCGGAGGATAGTGGAGAAGACACTAGTGGTGGTTCGAAACCGGTTCGTGAGGAAAAAGATGTTGAAACTACAAAAGGTTAGTATCTAAACTCATTAAGTTTTAATACTTATGAACATGCTAGTTATTTACTATAATTGATGTTCTAAAAGTGCCTAAGATCCAAATTGCTTTCGTATGTGTTATATTAACACCATCAGTGCCATGATCTCGAGTTGCGATGCCGTCGTCAGCCGTACAGGAATGTCTTGCCTTAACCTGAAAAATTTAATAGCACATGGCTTGAGTATTTAAAGAAATACTCAGTAAGTGACCCCACTATTGGGGTTTAAATGCAACAATCACATGCAATGAAATGATGGGACCTATCTTTCGTTTCGTTTTCCCTACGGTGTAATCCTAACAGGTAATCGTGGACGTGTACCATATACTCTACACGTAGCCCATACGTGCCAGTATGGGCTCACCAGTTAGTTCGCACACCACTGGGCCACTGTCCCTAGCCGGTGGGCATGCTCTGGGAGCACTTATATCGGGACCCGTTAAAACTAGAACCGTCACGGCAGCGCTATGCAAAGCATAACGATCGTTGTCCTGCCATTGGATGTACGCGTCCGTACCCTCGTGATGGGTTAGGGGTATCCCCCCAAATGCATGAGCACACAATATGCATGAGGTCCCACTAGTCCTACCGTTATCATTAATGAACATAACCCCCAGTCACATTTTCATGCTTACATGTCATTCTCATTCTCATTTCTTTACATATCATACATATTCCTAACGGGATTATGTTTCATGCAATTTACCCTATTTCATGTCATACAATTCATGCAGTTACATTCAAATATTCATACAAACAAGTCATAATCTGTAACGACCCGAAATTTTCCACTTAATTTAAGGTCGCTACTGTGTACATACCATAAACATTGAATGCGGAAGACTTCATTTAAATTCCATAAAACATAACCTTTAACTTAAAAACACAACCATGGACTTACGTGTTTCGAAAACATCTTTAAATGACACAACAAAAGACCCAAAATAAAATAAATAAGCGTTTAAGTTTAAAACATCCTATTCTATCCTAAGTCTAGGAAAATAAATACCACTAGCCTATGCATGTGTCATGATCTCGAGTTGCGATGCCGTCGTCAGCCGTACAGGAATGCCTTGCCTTAACCTGAAAAATGTAGTAGCACATGGCCTGAGTATTTAAAGAAATACTCAGTAAGTGACCCCACTATTGGGGTTAAATGCAACAATCACATGCAATGAAATGATGGGACCTATCTTTCGTTTCGTTTCGTTTCGTTACGTTTCTTTTTCGTTTCGTTTCATTTCATTTCGTTTTCCCAACGGTGTAATCCTAACAGGTAATCATGGACGTGTACCATATACTCTACACGCAGCCCATACGTGCGAGTATGGGCTCACCAGCTAGTTCGCACACCGCTGGGCCACTGTCCCTAGCCGGTGGGCATGCTCTGGGGGCCCACCGGGACCCGTTAAAACTAAAACCGTCACGGCAGCGCTATGCGGAGCATAACGATCGTTGTCCTGCCATTTGGATGTACGCGTCCGTACCCTCGTGATGGGATAGGGGTATCCCCCCAAATGCATGAACACACAATATGCATGAGGTCCCACTAGTCCTACAGTCATCATTTAATGAGCATAACCCCGCGCCACGTTTTCATGCTTACATGTCATTCTCATTCTCATTTCGTTACGCGTATCATACATATTCCTAGCGGGGTTATGTATCGTGCAATTTACCGTATTTCATGTCATACAATTCATTCAGTTACATTCCAATATCCATACAACAAGCCATAATCGTACAAGGGCCACACATCGTCACATGCATTCATATCACATCAACTAAGCAGCATAAATAACATACATTCACGTTCACATGATTTCGTACTTAAGCACAATAATCTAGCATACAATGGATCATATCATAACCAAGTCATAACGTAAACACTTCATAGTCATATCGTTCTCTAACTTACCATAGCCTTAACGTTCTTATACCTATCACAGACATATCATTACGTGACGTACCTTAGTCATATCATCACCAGAACGTATCCTAACGCCATCGTTCTATCAATCTATCACAAACCTATCCCTTTCTACCCATAACCTAACCGTATTCTTTCATCAATCTCTCCTATCCATAGCACTCCGGTATGTAACCTAACCTAACGTTTCGTGAACGTATCTTACTCCTATCGTTACATTTTGTTTTGTGCATCCTTCTCGTATCCTATCTTAAACATCTCCTAGAGCACATCGTACCATAATTATTATCATACAATCCACATATTATATAGCATAACATAACATATAGGAAGCATATCGATCCACAGACAATTCACACATATCAATATATATGACGCGTGCCGAACCACAGGGCACGTGTCAACATCAAATATAACCATGCCGATAGTAAGGTCACTTACCTGGCTAGCTTAAGTCGTTGTCACAAATATATCCTTAATGAAAGTTCGATTCCGTCCTTTGAAATCCGAGTCAACCTATATGAGTTCATGACATCAATTTCAAGTTGAACTCTATACAATTATTTCTCTAATTTACCTTGTTAAAATTCTGATATTTACTGTTACACAGAATTTAATTTCATGCCCTCTGATATCTCCTGTTATATTTTTAAATTCTTTTTAACAAATCTTCCCTCAATCTTCCCTCCTCCCTCCTCCATGGTAATTATTTTCATTCTCATTCTGTAAATAGATTCTCAGTTTTGTAAACATCTGTAAATATTTTTAAATTCTGTTTAACAAATCTTCCCTCAATCTTCCCTCCTCTAATTATTTTCATTCTCATTCTGTAAATAGATTCTCAGTTTTGTAAACATCTATGGTTGTTTTCTGTTTCTTTCTCTTTTTTTTTTTGTCAGGTTTTCTGTTTCTTTTTTGCAGCGTACATGGGCAGAGAGATAATTGTGGGAAGGGATGAGAGGTTAGTGGAGAGAGATGGGGAAAGGTTTATTTTTTTTTATTTTTTTATTTATTTATTTTAATTAATTAATTAATTAATTTTATTTTTTTTTATTATTATAATTTTAACTATTTTTTATAATTATTTTTATTCTTTATTTCTTTATTTAGGTTTGGGCTATTACATAATCGTTCAAGGACCACACATCGTTACATGCATTCCACATCACATCAGACTAAAAGCATACATTCACGGTCACATAACTACGTACTTAAGCACAATAATCTAACATACAATGCATCATATCATAAAAAAGTCATAACGTAAACACTTCATAGTCATATCGTTCTCTAACTTACCATAGCCTTAACGTTCTTATACCTATCACAGACATATCATTACCTAACGTACCTTAGTCATATCATCACCAGAACGTATCCTAACGCCATCGTTCTATCAATCTATCACAAACTCATCCCTTTCTACCCATAACCTAACCGTATTCTTTCATCAATCTCTCCTATCCACAGCACTCCGATATGTAACCTAACCTTAACGTTTCATGAACGTATCTTACTCCTATCGTTACATTTTGTTTTGTGCATCCTTCTCGTATCCTATCTCAAACATCTCCTAGAGCACATCGTACCATAATTATTATCATACAATTCACATATTATATAACATAACATAACATATCGATCCACAGACAATTCACACATATCAATATATAAGACACGTGCAGAACCACAGGGCACGTGTCAACATAAAAAATAACCATGCCGATAGTAAGGTCACTTACCTGGCTCGCTTAAGTCATTGTCACAAATATATCTTTAATAAAAGTTCGATTCCGTCCTTTGAAATCCGAGTCAACCTATATGAGCTCATGACATCGTTTTAAGTTTGAACTCTATAAAATTATTTCCCTAATTTACATTGGTCAATATAATTCATGCATCACATAGCCATATCACATATAATATGGTGCGTGTAGGGGCCACAGAGCACGCACCATCATACAACACGTAATAAACTAACTCCAATAGTAAAGTCACTTACCTCGATGGCCTTGACCGAAGTCACTCACAACAAGCTAATTCCAACGGTTAATTACGTCCTATAAGAACCACATAACATATTTAGGAACCTTTCATAACATATCGTTGCTAAACCTCATGTTAGTTATCAAGGTAAACACCTAACATAATTTAAGTTGACTATTAAGAGTCATACTAACCTCAGAATGCAAAAACAGAAATGGCTTTGGAAGGGCCATAAAACTAGAAATCAGTATACTGTGGGTATACCGAGCCGACAAGCCAAGTTGCCGTCAAGCCAAGGAAGTTAGGTGGAGGAGTCGAGACATGTATATACGTGCGAAGTCGAGAAAACGCGCTACAAGCGTGCGTCTATGTTGAGCCAAAATGAATGCAAATTCCGTTTGGGCCGAAAGCAACTACGGCCCGTGTCTTCATACGGCTTGAGGGCTAGAAGCAGGAGTTGTGTCCGCAGGTATCCGACCTGATCCGGTGCTCGTCTTCCAAACCCGCAACACCCTAAAACCTTAATCGACGATGCGCCGACAACTTCTCGTTCCCATGTAGCCTCCTCCAGTGGTTGGTTTCTCCACCATACCTTGACAAATGCAATATTTTTGGTGCATAGAGTCTTTTACCTTGCAAGCCAAAATTCCCAATGGTTTTTCCTCATGGCTTAAGTCTTCTATTACTTCCAAAGCCTCATAATTTATCACATGTGTCGGATTGGCCATATACTTATGAAGTATAGATACATGAAATACATTGTGTACAGTTGAGAGAGATGGTGGTAGGGTTAACATATACGCAACGGGTCCAATCCTCTCCAAAATTTCAAAAGTTTCTATAAATCGAGGACTCAGCTTTCCTTTGCATCGAAACCTTAGGACTCCTTTCATCAGGGCCACTTTCAAGAATACCATGTCGCCCACTTCAAACTCTAGATTCCTCCGTCTTGAGTTCGTATAGCTGTTCTGTCTACTCTGAGTAGTGCACATCCTTTCTCTAATCTTTTGAATCGTCAGATTCGTAACTTGGACCAATTTGGACCCACCAACTCACGTTCCCCTACCTCATCCCAACACAATGGTGTTTTGCATCGTTTTCCACATAACACCTCGTATGGCGCCATGCCAATTGTTGCATGATAACTATTATTATAGGAAAATTCCATGAGATGCAGCTTCAAGTTCCAACTACCAACGAATTCAAGCACACAGGCACGTAACATTTCCTCTAAAATTTTATTTAAACGTTCTGTCTGTCTATCTGTCTATCAATGAAACTTTGTACTGAAATCCAAGCGAGTGCCTAACGATTTCTAAAGTCCGCGCCAAAAGCTAAAGTAAAACGTGGGTCACGATCGGATACAATTGACACTCGAATTCCATGCAATCTGACAATTTCATTCATGTACGACAGTGCCCAATTGTAGCCCTTTAATGTTCTTGGTAATCCTACCATGAAATCCATGACAATATTCTCCCATTTCCATTTTGGTACACTGAGAGGCTACAATAATCCTGTTGGTCTCTATCTTGGTGCCTTGACTTGATGGCAAACCAAACATCAACTCACAAACTCTACGGTATCCTTCTTCATTCCATGCCACCAAAAGTGTGGCTTTATATCTTGATACATCTTGATACATCTTGGTACCTCCAGGATGCATGACGAATGGAGAATTATGTGCCTTCTTTAATATTCTATTCCTCTGCTATTCTACCATTGGTACACACAACCGACCTTGATACAGTAGTCCTCCATCAAATGCCTTGGTGTATCTGTCAGCTGGTTCTGCCTCCATCCATCTCATTAAGTATCTTTTCCAACTCAAAGTCTCTTACCTAAGCATCAATAATTCTCTGACGGAGGGTGGGTTGTATAGTCAATCGAGCTAGTTGTGCTTTTATACCTTCCACTGCCACCGTTATTCCAGCTTGATCAAAAACAGCCTGTACCCTGGGTTTTCTTGTAAATAATGCTGATGAATGAGCTGTCTTTCTACGTAGGGCGTCTGTAACCACATTGGCCTTCCCCGGGTGATATTAAATGTCAATGTCATAATCTTTGACCAGCTCCAACCACCTCCGTTGTCTCATATTCCAGAAATACTTCAAACTTTTGTGGTCAGTGTAAATTAGAGTCTTCTCTCCATAAAGGTAGTGTTGCCATATCTTTAATCAGAAAACCATTGCTGCTAGTTCTAGATCATGCGTCGGGTAGTTCTTTTTATAGTCATTCAATTGCTGGATGCATAGGCAATAACCTTCCCATGTTGCATCAACACACAATCCAAGCCTTTCTTGGAAGCATCACTGTAAATGACATAGTTCCCTGTGCTGTCAGCATTGAAAGTACAGGTGCAGTCGCCAGCCTATCCTTTAGATCTTGAAAACTTGTTTCGTACTCCTCGAACCACAAAAGCAGTCTTTCGAGTTAATTGTGTAAAATGTGCCGCTATTTTGGAAAAATCCTTTATGAAGCGTCGGTAATAACCTCTTAAGCCTAGAAAACTTCGTACCTCAGTAACAGTGGTTGGACAATTCCATTTAGTCACCACTTCCACCTTGGTAGGATCTATTGGCATGCCTTTCTCAGATATCACGTGCCCTAGAAAAGCGACTTCACGTAACCCAAAATTCACACTTCGAGAACTTAGCATATAGTTTATTTTCTCTTAGTATTGTCAGAGCCTTTCTTAGATGTAACTGATGTTCTTGATCTATCTTTGAGTAAACCAATATATCGTCTATGAACACTATGACAAAAGTATCAAAACATTACTTGATCACGCGATTCATCAGTTCCATAAACACTGCAGGGGCATTAGTAAGTCCAAATGACATAACCACAAACTCATAATGACCATACCTTGTTTTGAAAGCTGTCTTCGATATATCCTCATTTTTAATCTTGATCTGGTGGTAACTGGACCAAAGGTTAATTTTTGAAAACACTGTTGCCTCCTTGAGCTGATCAAATAAGTCCTCAATGCACGAAAGGGGATACTTGTTCTTCACTGTTCTCTTATTCAGCTCCTTATAATCAATGCACAAGCGCATAGACCCGTCCTTTTTCTTGCCAAATAGCACTGGCGCACACCAAGGAGAAATGTTGGGTCTAATAAATCCTTATCCAACAACTTTTGTAGTTGCATCTTGAGTTCTTTCAACTCAGCTGGTGTAACGACCCTAAATTTCCACATACTCAGAGTCGCTACTAACGTCTCGTGCTCATCTATAAAAAAAAAAAAACAAATACTGAAAACACAGCCATGGTCTTACGTGTTTAAATATGAAATACTGAAATTTAGAGAAAACAAAAACAAATACAAAATAATTTAAAACAATGAAATGCAAAACAACCTATTCTAACTTAAGACTAGAAATTTAAATATGAATCTACCCTATGCACGTGCCACAGTCTCTGCTCGCGATGTCGCCGTCCTCCGTACAAGTGCACCTTGCCTTTACTTGAAAACTGATGTGGCACATGGCCTGAGTATTTTAAAGAATACTCCGTAAGTGGCCCCTATAACGACCCTAAATTTCCACATATCTAGAGTCGCCACTAACGTCTCATGCTCATCTCTAATGCAGAATAAAAACCTAAGCATGCTCATCTTTATTAGCGGAAAAATTTAAAACTTCAGAATACATTAAAACATTGGAAAACACTGCCGGACTTATGTGTTTCAAACATCGTGCTGGAGTTCAAAAAGATAAAATAAAACGATTACAAATTAATTAATATAAATGAATGAAATGCAAACGCCCTATCCTAACCAAGACTAGAAATTAAATATGCAACTATCCTATACACGCGCACAGTCTCTGATCACGATACAACCGTCAACCGTACATGGGAGTCTTGCCTTTACCTGAAAAACAATATGGCACACGGACTGAGTATTTCGAGAAATACTTAGTAAGTGACCCCACTATAGGGGCCATGCTAATGCAAACACATGCAATCATGAATAGTGTAACGACCCTAAATTTCCACATACTCAGAGTCGCTACTAACGTCTCATGCTCATCTATAATGCGAAAATATAACTCTTACATGAACATAATTGATAACGAAAATTTCAGAAAAACGTTTAAAACAACTTCTTCTTTGAAAAACACAGCCATGGTCTTACATGTTTAAATATGAAATACTGAAGTTTAGAGAAAACAAAAACAAATACAAAATAATTTAAAACAATGGAATGCAAAACAACCTATTCTAACTTAAGACTAGAAATTTAAATATGAGTCTACCCTATGCACGTGCCACAGTCTCTACTCGCGATGCCACCGTCCTCCGTACAAGTGCACCTTGCCTTTACCTGAAAAATGAAGTGGCACACGGCCTGAGTATTTCAAAGAATACTCAGTAAGTGGCCCCACTATAGGGGGCCATGCAAATGCAAACACATGCAATCATGATTTAGGGACCTATCTCTAATCATCTTAGGGGTGGCCTCCAGTCTCGGATAAATTGGATGTGTAGTACTTCCCTACACACGACTCACACGTGCGAGTGTGAATCCCCAGGGCGCTCGCACACCCCCTGGACCCTCTGGTCAAGCTAATCTGTAGCGACGTCCGGAGGTCAGCGGAACCCCATAGTGTCATGCGCCTCATGAACACCCTCATCTGTGTGCTTTCGCACCTGTGCGCATTCGCGCTCATCATAAGGTGCGCGTCCGCACTCATCATCTCTAGGGGAAGTAGCCCTATGCTTATGAACATACAATATGCATGAGGTCCCTCTAAATCCATCATAATGTCTCTTCTGACACAACCCTCTAGTCTCATCTCTTTGTTACTCTAGGTAACACATACTCGTGGATATTTATATTAATATCATTTTCACGCTCTTAGGGTTGTGTCCTATGTCGATCTAACGACATGATGCAATATGACACTCATTATCATATAGCATGCTCAATATGGAAACATCATCATATTAAGGTAAACGTCACGCAATCATCATACTCATCATATTGCCACAAAGTGCATCAAACATATCAAGTACGACATTCATCAATATATATATATACTGAGCACATCATCAGGTATCATAACCCACACATCATCATAACTCATACATCATACATCATCATAAGTCATATACCGCATCGTACGACATAGTTCATACATCATCATAACTCATACAATTTTTAGCCTATCCTATAGTAAGGCCACTTACCTGGTTGGCCTTAGCCGAAGAATTCCCTAATTTATTTACGTAAGCTCCCGTTTCTCGAGAACTACACCAAATGTTGCCAAGGTTTGCTTCCTATCGCATCGTTCGTCACATTTTGTTAGTATTTCACATTTTAATTAATAATCCAACTAACCGTGTGAAAAACTGCTCTAAACGGTCTCAATAAAAATCGAATTCCATGTTTTCATTGTTTCTAAATTATATAGGATAATAAAACTTAAAACTTAAATTAATAATATGTCAATATTATTAATATTTCAAGTGGCTTGGATAATTCAACATTTAATGTTATATCCTATAGATACAAATACAACAATTTCTCATATCTTCTTCTATCACTTATTTCTCTCCTATGTCATATTTTAATTCTATTTACGGTACTTACCATTTTTTCAAACAGTTCTAACTTTCTTTTCTTTCCTAAAATCCTCTCTCTGTTGTTTTTTTTTTCTTCTTTCTTTTAACTCTAATTCTGTTTAGCCTTTTAATTTTGTCATTGCCATATGAATGGTACTTGCCATCTTCAAACTGTTCTAACTTTCTTTTCTTTCCTAAAATCCTCTCTCTTTGTTTTTTTTTTTTCTTGTTTCTCTCTACTCTAATTCTGTTTAGCCTTTCAATTCTACTTCCATATCTAATTATTTTAAGCCATTTAAATTTAATTCTTTTAATTAGTTTCATTATTTTAGGCAGTTTATTACACTGGGTTTAATTCTACTCACCAGACTTCCTTTAACTTTACTGTTTCCAAATCTAATCTCCTTTCTTTCCTGTGAAAATCTCTTTTGATTATGTTTTCCAAATTTGGTATTTTTTATTTTTATTTGATCTGTCTTCCAATCTTTCTCTCTTTTCTTCTCTGTCTCATATTTTAATTCTATTGCTAGATTTTATTTTCTTTGAATATGTATCCAGATCTTTCTTTTCCCTATCTTTCTCTCCTCCTTATCTATCTATTTTTTTTTTTTTATCAATTTTCATGGACCCTCGCTAGGACATATAATTTCTAATTCAGATCATTGCAACAGATAATTTCTAAATTTCTAACTCAGATCTAAATAATTGCTAATATCCTTCGCAGAAAGAAAGAGAAAAATAAATAAAAAAAAAAAGGTAAATCTGACTACTAACCTTTTGAAATGACATCTCTGTCTACCATCTCTCCATTATCTGTCTTCCTTCTGGTTTCCTCCAGAAAAATATTTTCTTTCTATTTTTGTTTTTTTGCTGAGTTATTGATACTGAGGGAGATATTGTAGGGGATGGACGGAGAGATTAAAGGAGGTGGTCAGTTTTTTTTTCTTTTTCTTTATTTTGTTATTTTTATTTTAACACACACACATATATATATATAACTAAACCCAACGGGGCGTTACATTATCTACCCCTAAAAAGAACTTTCGTCCTCGAAAGTCTCCAACTCGTATACTAACTCAGGGAATTTTTCTTTTATTTCGTCCTTACACTCCTACGTGGCCTCTTCAGTGTGGTGATTTCGTCACAACACCTTAATGAACGCAATGTTTCTGTAGCATAACGGTTTTACTTCTCTTGCTAAGATTCTTATTGGTTTTTCCTAATAACTCAGATCTTCATTGAGTTGGAGTGGTTCATAGTCTATTACATAGATAGGGTTCGTAATGTACTTCCTCAGAATCGACACATGAAATGCATCGTGTACTCCTAAGTGGGCTATAGGTAGGGCTAACTTATACGCTACTGGACCAACTCGCTCTAGGATCTCGAATGGTCCAATGAATTTAAGACTTAACTTGCCCGTACGTCCGAACCTCAAGACACCTTAAATAGGTGCCACCTTGAGGAGTACTAGGCCCCTTGTCTCGAACTCTAAGCTTCTACGCCTTACATCGGCGTAGCTTTTCTGTCGACTTTTAGCGATACGCATCCTCACTCGATTTTTCTGAACAGCCTCGTTGGTGAGTCGAACAAGCTCGGGTCCTACTAACTCTCTTTCGCCTACTTCGTCCCAACATAGTGGGGACCTACACCGTTTCCCATACAAGGCCTCAAACGGTGTCATACCAATAGTGGCTTGGAAGTTGTTATTATACGAGAATTCCATGAGGTGGAGTATGGAATCCCAACTTCCCCTAAAGTCTAGTACTCAAGCGCATAACATGCCCTCTAGAATTTGGTTTAAACACTTCGTTTGTCCATCTGTTTGGGGGGGTGGAAGACGGTAATAAAATCGAGGCGGGTACCCAATGCTTTTTGAAGTCCGCGCCAAAACGCTAACGTAAAGCGTGAATCCCGATCCAACACTATAGACACTAGGACTCCATGTAGTCTTACTATTTCTTTCACATACAGTTGTGCCCATTTGTCAACTGTATATGTAGCTTTCCCAAGTAGGAAGTGTGCCGATTTGGTCAACCTATCGACAACTACCCAGATCACTGTATATGCTTTGTGCGTTTTGGGTAATCCTACTATGAAATTCATTGCTATGTTTTCCCACTTCCACTCTGGTATGCTTAGGGGCTACAACAACCCCACTTGCCTTTTGTTTAGGAACTTTCACTTGTTGACAAACTAAGCACTCGCTCACAAACTCGGCCATGTCCCTATTCATGCTCTTCTATCAGAAATGTTGTTTAAAATCTTGGTACATTTTTGTACCTCCTGGGTGCATGGCAAATGGCGAGTTGTGAGCTTCCGTTAGTATCTCCTTCCTTAACTTCTCTGGGACACATAGGCCTCCCTGATACAATAGTCCTTCATCTTAGGTCTTCGAGAATCCATTTACTAGGCTCTCAGCTAGCTGGCTTAAGACTTTCTGTAGGTTTGGATTCTCTCGTTCGGAGGTCACCATTCTTTACCAAAGTGTAGGTTGCACTGTAAGTCGGGCCAGTTGTGCTATTACTCTCTCGGTCGCTACAACTATGTTGGCTCCCTCAAATTTTCTTTGTACCCTTACTTCCCTCGTAATGAGGGCCGAAGAGTGGGCCACCTTTCTACTCAAAGCGTCTGCGACCCCATTTGCTTTTCCAGGGTGGTACTGGATATCTACATCGTAGTCCTTCACCAATTCTAACCACCTTCTCTGTCTCATATTTAACTCTTTCTGGGTGAAGAAATATTTAAAATCTTGTGGTCGGTTAAACTTTGAATTTTTCTCTCCATACAGATAGTGTCACCAAATTTCAGCGTGAACACTACAGCGGCCAACTCCAGGTCGTTGGTAGGGTAATTATCTTCGTATTATTTTAGTTGATGGGATGCGTATGCAACAACTTTAACGTGTTGCATTAACACACATCCTAGTCCATTCTTTAAAGACGTCACTATAGATTACGTACTCTTCTGAGATTTCGGGTACTGTGAGTACCGAGACGGTTACCAATCTCTCTTTTAGGTTTTGGAAGCTTGCCTCACAAGCGTCATTTCATATAAATGGTACCCCTTTTCTCGTTAGCTGTGTCAAAGGCGAGGCTATTCTAGCGAAGTGCTACACGAACCTTCGATAGTATCTCGCTAGTCCCAAGAAACTCTGTACTGGTGTTACCGAAGTTGGGCGTTCCTACTTTGTGACCGCTTTAATCTTAGTAGGATCTACGGATACTCCATCCTTTGTCGCCACGTATCCTAGGAAAAAAACTTATCATAACCAAAATTCACACTATGAGAACTTGGCATACAACTTGTTCTTTCTTAGGGTGGCTAGGACATTTTAGAGGTGTTCCTGGTGTACCAAGTTTGTTTTTGAGTATACTAGGATGACATCAATGAGCACGATCACAAAAGTGTCTAGACAGTCCTTGAACACTCGATTCATTAACTCCATTCACAAAGCTGGAGCATTGGTGAGGCCAAATGACACCCCCAACGAACTTGTAGCGATCATACCTTGTCTTGAATGCTGTCTTTGGTACGTCTTTTTCTTTACTCTTTATTTAATGGTAACCTAATCGCAGATCTATCTTAGAAAATATCGTTGCCTCTCTGAGTTGATCGAATAAGTCTTCTATTCTAGGCAGAGGATATTTGTTCTTTATGGTTCTCTTATTTAACTCTCTGTAATCGATGCACAAATGCATCGATCCATCTTTCTTTTGAACAAACACTGGCGCAACTCAGGGGATTATGCTAGGTCGAATGACCCCTTTTTCACGTTAGTCTTGTAATTGCGCCTTGAGTTCTTTCAACTCTGCTAGCGCCATGCGATAGGTGCTTTAGAAATAGGCTCAGTTATCGGCTCGAGTTCGATGATTAAGTCGACCACTCGAGAAGGGGGTATTCCAGGTAGGTCATCCGGATACACATTTGGGAACTCATTTACGATGGACACGCTTTCTAGGGCCTTTTCTTTTCCTCTTACGTCTACGGCACATGCTAATATAGTCCAACCACATTGTTGGACTAATCTCTTTGCTTTCATCATCGAGACTACCTTTGGGGGTAGCCCCGGTATTTGTGCCTTTAAATTTAAAGCTAGGTCCCACCGATGGTGAGAATATCACCTTTTTTTTTTTTGCGACATTCTATAATAGCATGGTTTGCAACTAGTCAATCCATGCCTAGTAGTACGTTGAAGTCGATCATCTTTACTACTATTAGGACTACGCTTAAAGTTTGGTCAGCTACTATTGCTTGATCATTCTTTACTCTATCCTTAGTTACTACGTCTACCCTCTCAGGGCTGCTTGCCGACCATACATACAATAAGGGTTTTAATTCAAACCCTGTCTCTGATCCCTCTCGAGGTGGGCTTTCTTCAGCCTCACCTCGTCCTCTATTTCTAATAGGAGGTAGTCCCCTTCCTCGTCTTACTCTTTCGCATGGTCTAGGCAGCATGGTTCTAGAAACCAAGATATCATCTCTTAAATCTATGGCTCATTACCTATGAAATTATGCTATGCATTACATCTACTAAGTTCAAATCATATTGCAAACAAAATCACTCATCATGCAACACATCACATCATGCTCTTAAATAAATACGTGAAATATCAAAACAATTTCAGTAACATTAACATAAAAATGCATGCGAGTTTGAAAACGTTTCCCTTTTCTTATCTTGTGCAAGGCGTACCTGACGGTGACGGGGCATCGACGTTGGGACCATGGAACGTGCCAAGCCTACATTGTAGGCTAGTCTACAGAATCTAAAACCTAGAGCTCTGATACCAACTGTAACGACCCTAAATTTCCACATACCCAGAGTCGCCACTAACGTCTCATGCTCATCTCTAATGCAGAATAAAATCTAAGCATGCTCATTATTAATAGCGGAAAAATTTAAAACTTCAGAATACATTAAAACTTTGGAAAACACTGCCGGACTTACGTGTTTCAAACATTGAGCTAGAGTTCCAAAAAGAAAAGAAAATAAAATAAAACGACTACAAATTAATTAATATAAATGAATGAATTGCAAACGCCCTATTCTAACTAAGACTAGGAATTAAATATGCACCTATCCTATGCACGCGCCACAGTCTCTGATCGCGATGCCACCGTCAACCGTACATGGGCGCCTTGCCTTTACCTGAAAAAAACAATATGGCACACGGCCTGAGTATTTCGAAGAAATACTCAGTAAGTGACCCCACTATAGGGGCCATGCTAATGCAAACACATGCAATCATGAATAGGGACCTATCTCTAATCATCTTAGGGGTGGCCTCCAGTCTCGGAAAAATTGGATGTGTAGTACTTCCCTACACACGACTCACACGTGCGAGTGTGAGTCCCCAGGGCGCTCGCACACCCCCTGGACCCTCTGGTCAAGCTAATCTGTAGCGACGTCCGGAGGTCAGCGGAACCCCATAGTGTCATGCGCCTCATGAACACCCTCATCTGTGTGCTTTCGCACCTGTGCGCATTCGCGCTCATCATAAGGTGCGCGTCCGCACTCATCATCTCTAGGGGAAGTAGCCCTATGCTTATGAACATACAAAATGCATGAGGTCCCTCTAGATCCATCGTAATGTCTCTTCTGACACAACCCTCTAGTCTCATCTCTTTGTTACTCTAGGTAACGCATACTCGTAGATATTTATATTAATATCATTTTCATGCTCTTAGGGTTGTGTCCTACGTCGATCTAACGACATGATGCAATATGGCACTCATCATCATCTAGCATGCTCAATATGGAAAACATCATCATATTAAGGTAACAATCATGCAATCATCATGCTCATCATAATGCCACAACGTGGGTCAAACATATCAAGCGTCACTCAACAAAATATGTATATACCGCACATATCATCAAGCATCATAATCCACACATCATCATAACTCATACAATTGTTTAGCCTATCCTATAGTAAGGCCACTTACTTGGTTGGCCTTGGCCGAAGTACTCCCTAAATCGCTAAACGTAAGCTCCCGTTCCGTGAGAGCCGCTCCCTACGTCCTCGGGGTTTGTTTCCTATCACACCGTCCACCACTTTCCGTTAGTATTTCACAATTAATTTACCTATAATTTAATAGATGTGAAATACGGCTCTGAAACGGCCTCGGATACCTTAATCGGGGCCGAAAACAGATTCGGGAGGGTCGGAACAGTGGAAACCGGGCTGAAAACAGGTGAGCCGAGCCGAACAGCCGCTGGAGCCGCCGGAGGAGCCGCCGGAGCGTCGCCGGAGGGAGCCCGAGCCGTTTGCGCCGAGCCGAGCCGAGGGACTGCCTGCGCCGTTGAGTGACACGTGGCAGTAGCAGAGAAAGCCACGTCGGGCGGCAGTGTCGGGTCGAAGCGCGGGTCGCAGCCCGGTTCGGGTCGTGGGCTGTGGAGGGCTACTGGGCCAAGACTAATCGTTGGGCCTCGGCTTACTGGGCTGGGCCGCAGGAGTTTGGTTTGCAGGCCGGCTCAATTGGACCGTGGGTCTGGTCTGGGTTGGTTCAACTGAACCGTAGCTTCTGGGCCGATTTGAGGTTTGGGCCGCTGAAGTTGGGCTGGGCCGAAGGTAGAGGCCGAGGGAGGAACGGGCTGGCTCTCCCGGGTTCTGGGTTCGGGTTGACCCGGATCCGTGGATCTCGTCTTCCTTACCCGACTTCGGCCGATTTTCCGGCGAGCTTTCTCTCTCTTTCCCGCGGCGTTTCCGTTGCCGATTTCGGTCCTCTTCCTTCCCTTTTCCTCTTTGTTTGTCGTCCTTCTTTCTTTTCTGGGAGTTTTGCGGCCTAAAAGCTCCTAAAAGCCATAGATCTAAGAATCGATTAAGAAACCTAATCTTTCCGACCTCGGTTACCGACGACGACGCTTAGGAAATAACACAAAACGCACCCTGAGTTATTGTGCTTTCGTTAGGGATCCCTCTTATGGTGGTAACAGGTCGTTTGGTGTTACTTTGAGGGTGGTTTGAGGGCTCGTCGGAGAAACTGGACACTCGCCGACGTTTGTCCGAAATCTCTCTCTCTCTCTCTCCAAATTTTCTCTCTTTTCTCCCTTTGCAGGTGTTCTGAAACTTTGCAGGGTGTCGTGGGTTGAGGGTGGGCGTGCTGTGGCCGTCGTTTCGCGTGGGTTCCGCGAAACTCGGCGGTCGCCGGAAAACTCGCGGGTTTTCCGGCGACTGAGTTTTTTCTTTTTTCTTTTTTACTTTATTTGATTTATTTATTTATTTATTTTTATTACATGTATATATATTTTTTTCCTTTCTTTCCCGGGTCGTTACATTATCTACCCCTAAAAAGAACTTTCGTCCTCGAAAGTCTCAAACTCTTGTAACAACTCGGGGTATTTCTCTCTTATTTCGTTCTCACGCTCCCACGTGGCTTCCTCACTATGGTGATTCCGCCACAGTACCTTAACGAACGCAATGCTCCTGTTGCGTAAGGTTTTTACTTCTCTAGCTAAGATTCTTATTGGTTTTTCCTCGTAGCTCAGATCTTCATTGAGCTGGAGTGGTTCGTAATCTATTACGTGGATAGGATCCGTGATGTACTTCCTCAGCATCGACACGTGAAATACATCATGTACTCCTGAGAGGGCTGGAGGTAAGGCTAACTTATACGCTACTGGACCAACTCGCTCTAGGATCTCAAATGGTCCGATGAATTTAGGACTTAACTTGCCCTTATGCCCGAATCTTAACACACCTTTCATAGGTGCTACCTTAAGGAATACTGGGTCCCCCACCTCAAACTCCAGGCTTTTACGCCTTACATCAGCGTAACTTTTCTGTCTACTCTGAGCGGTACGCATCCTCGCTCGAATTTTCTGGACCGCCTCATTGGTGAGTCGAACCAACTCGGGTCCTACTAATTCTCTCTCTCCTACCTCGTTCCAACATAGTGGGGACCTACACCGTTTCCCGTACAGGGCCTCAAACGGTGCCATTCCAATAGTTGCTTGGAAACTGTTGTTATACGAGAATTCCATTAGGTGAAGTTTGGAGTCCCAACTTTTCTTAAAATCTAGTACGCAAGCGCGTAACATGTCCTCTAGAATTTGGTTTAAACGCTCCGTTTGTCCATCTGTTTGGGGGTGAAAGGTGGTACTAAAGTCGAGGCGGGTACCCAGTGCTTTTTGGAGTCCGCGCCAAAACGCTGACGTAAAGCGTGGATCCCGATCCGACACTATAGATACTGGGACTCCATGTAGTCTTACTCTTTCTTTCACATACAGCTTTGCCCAATTGTCAACTGTATATGTAGCTTTCCCAGGTAGGAAGTGTGCTGACTTGGTCAACCTATCGACAACTACCCGATCATTGTATAGCCTTTAAGCGTTTTGGGTAATCCTACTATGAAGTCCATTGCTATGTTTTCCCACTTCCACTCTAGTATGCTTAGGGGCTGCAACAACCCCGCTGCCTTTTGTCTAGGAGCTTTCACTTGTTGACAAACTAAGCACTTGCTCACAAACTCGGCCACATCCCTCTTCATGCTCTTCCATCGAAAGTGTTGCTTTAAATTCATCTTTGTATCTCAAAGGTGCATGACAAATGGTGAGTTGTGACATTCGTTAGTATTTCTTTCCTTAGCTCCTCTATTGTCGAGACATATAGGCATCCCTGATACAATAGCCCTTCATCTGAGGTCTTTGAGAATCCATTACTAGACTCTCAACTAGCTGACTTAAGACTTTCTGTAGGTTTGGATCCTCTCGTTGGGAGGTAACCATTCTTTGCCTAAGTGTAGGTTGCACTGTAAGTCGAGCCAGTTGTGCCATGACTCTCTCGGTCGCTACAACTATGATGACTCCATCAAATTTTCTTTGTACCCTTACTTCCCTCGTAATGAGGGCCGAAGAGTGGGCCACCTTTCTACTCAAAGCGTCTGCGACCCCATTTGCTTTTCCAGGGT
>NW_019268573.1:349696-377368 GCF_002738365.1 Cucurbita moschata
TAGCAGAGAAAGCCACGTCGGGCGGCAGTGTCGGGTCGAAGCGCGGGTCGCAGCCCGGTTCGGGTCGTGGGCTGTGGAGGGCTACTGGGCCAAGACTAATCGTTGGGCCTCGGCTTACTGGGCTGGGCCGCAGGAGTTTGGTTTGCAGGCCGGCTCAATTGGACCGTGGGTCTGGTCTGGGTTGGTTCAACTGAACCGTAGCTTCTGGGCCGATTTGAGGTTTGGGCCGCTGAAGTTGGGCTGGGCCGAAGGTAGAGGCCGAGGGAGGAACGGGCTGGCTCTCCCGGGTTCTGGGTTCGGGTTGACCCGGATCCGTGGATCTCGTCTTCCTTACCCGACTTCGGCCGATTTTCCGGCGAGCTTTCTCTCTCTTTCCCGCGGCGTTTCCGTTGCCGATTTCGGTCCTCTTCCTTCCCTTTTCCTCTTTGTTTGTCGTCCTTCTTTCTTTTCTGGGAGTTTTGCGGCCTAAAAGCTCCTAAAAGCCATAGATCTAAGAATCGATTAAGAAACCTAATCTTTCCGACCTCGGTTACCGACGGCGACGCTTAGAAAATAACACAAAACGCACCCTGAGTTATTGTGCTTTCGTTAGGGATCCCTCTTATGGTGGTAACAGGTCGTTTGGTGTTAGTTTAAGGGTGGTTTGAGGGCTCGTCGGAGAAACTGGACACTCGCCGACGTTTGTTCGAAATCTCTCTCTCTCCAAATTTTCTCTCTTTTCTCCCTTTGCAGGTGTTCTGAAACTTTGCAGAGTGTCGTGGGTTGAGGGTGGGCGTGCCGTGGCCGTGGTTTCGCGTGGGTTCCGCGAAACTCGGCGGTCGCCGGAAAACTCGCGGGTTTTCCGGCGACTGAGTTTTTTTTTTTTTTACTTTATTTGATTTATTTATTTATTTATTTTTATTACATGTATATATATTTTTTTCCTTTCTTTCCCGGGTCGTTACAAATAGGGACCTATCTCTAATCATCTTAGGGGTGGCCTCCAGTCTCGGACAAATTGGATGTGTAGTACTTCCCTACACACGACTCACACGTGCGAGTGTGAGTTCCCAGGGCGTTCGCACACCCCCTGGACCCTCTGGTCAAGCTAATCTGTAGCGACGTCTGGAGGTCAGCGGAACCCCATAGTGTCATGCGCCTCATGAACACCCTCATCTGTGTGCTTTCGCACCTGTGCGCATTCGCGCTCATCATAAGGTGTGCGTCCGCACTCACCATCTCTAGGGGAAGTAGCCCTATGCTTATGAACATACAAAATGCATGAGGTCCCTCTAAATCGATCGTAATGTCTCTTCTGACACAACCCTCTAGTCTCATCTCTTTGTTACTCTAGGTAACGCATACTCGTGGGTATTTATATTAATATCATTTTCATGCTCTTAGGGTTGTGTCCTACGTCGATCTAACGACATGATGCAATATGGCACTCATCATCATCTAGCATGCTCAATATGGAACACATCATCATATTAAGGTAAAAATCATGCAATCATCATGCTCATCATAATGCCACAACGTGTGTCAAACATATCAAGCGTCACTCAACAAAATATGTATATACACCGTTACTTAGCCTATCCTATAGTAAGGCCACTTACTTGGTTGGTCTTGGCCGAAGTACTCCCTAAATAGCTAAACGTAAGCTCCTGTTCCATGAGAGTTGCTTCCTACGTCGCTGGGGTTTGTTTCCTATCACACCGTTCACCACTTTCCGTTAGTATTTCACAATTAATTTACTTATAATTTAATAAATGTGAAATACGGCTCTAAAATGGCCTCGGATACCTTAATCGGGGCCGAAAACAGATCCGGGAGGGTCGAAACAGTGGAAACCGGGCTAAAAATAGGTGAGTCGAGCCGAACAGCCGCTGGAGCCGCCGGAGCGTCACCGGAGGGAGCCCGAGCCTTTTGCACTGAGCCGAGCCGAGGGACTGCCGCGCCGCTGTGTGAGACGTGGCAGCAGCAGAGAAAGCCTCGTCGGGCGGTAGTGTCGGGTCGAAGCGCGGGTCACAGTCTGGTTCGGGTTGTGGTTCGGGTCGCGGGCTGTGGAAGGCTACTGGGCCAAGGCTAAACGTTGGGCCTCGGCTTACTGGGCTGGGCCGCAAGTGTTTGGTTTGCAGGCCGGCTCAATTGGACCGTGGGTCTAGTCTGGGTTGGTTCAACTGAACCGTAGCTTCTGGGCCGGTTTGAGGTTTAGGCCGCTGTAGTTGGGCTGGGCCGAAGGTAGAGGCCAAGGGAGGAACGGGCTGGCTCTCCTGGGTTCTGGGTTCAGGTTGACCCGGATCCGTGGATCTCGTCTTCCTTACCCGACTTTGGCTGATTTTCCGGCGAGCTTTCTCTCTCCTTCCTGCGGCGTTTCCGTTGCCGATTTCGGTCCTCTTCCTTTCCTTTTCCTCTTTGTTCGTCGTCCTTCTTTCCTTTTTGGGAGTTTTGCGGCCTAAAAGCTTCTAAAAGCCATAGATCTAAGAATCGATTAAGAAACCTAATTTTTCGACCTCGGTTACCGACGACGACGCTTACGAAATAACACAAAACGCACCCTGAGTTATTGTGCTTTCATTAGGGATCTCTCTTATGGTAGTAACAGGTCGTTTGGTGTCGGTTTAAGGGTGGTTTGAGGGCTCGTCGGAGAAACTAGACACTCGTCGATGTTTGTCCAAAATCTCTCTCTCTCTCTCTCTCGAAATTTTCTCTCTTTTCTCCCTTTGCAGGTGTTCTGAAGATGCTGGGCTGAGGGTGGGCGTGCTGTGGCCGTCGTTTCGCGTGGGTTCCGCGAAACTCGGCGGTCGCCGGAAAACTCATGAACACCCTCATCTGTGTGCATTCGCACCTATGCGCATTCGCGCTCATCATACGGTGCACGTCCACACTCATCATCTCTAGGGGAAGTAGCTCTATGCTTATGAACATACAATATGCATGAGGTCCCTCTAAATCCATCATAATGTCTCTTCTAACACAACCCTCTAGTCTCATCTCTTTGTTACTCTAGGTAACACATACTCGTGGGTATTTATATTAATATCATTTTCACGCTCTTAGGGTTGTGTCCTATGTTGATCTAACGACATGATGCAAAATGGCACTCATCATCATATAGCATTCTCAATATGGAAAACATCATCATATTAAGGTAAACGTCACGCAATCATCATACTCATCATATTGCCACAAAGTGCATCAAACATATCAAGTAAGACATTCATCAAAATATGTATATACTGAGCACATCATCAAGTATCGTAACCCACACATCATCATAACTCATACATCATCATAACTCATATAATTTTTAGCCTATCCTATAGTAAGAGCACTTGGTTGGCCTTAGCCGAAGTATTCCCTAATTAGCTAAGCGTAAGCTCCCGTTCTGTGAGAGCTGCTTCCTACATTGCCGAGATTTGTTTCCTATCACACTGTTCGCCATCTTTTGTTAGTATTTCACAATTAATTTACCATTTATTCAATAAATGTGAAATACAGTTCTAAAACGACTTCAGTAAAAAAAAATCAAATTCCATGTTTTCATTATTCCTAAATTGTATTGGATAATAAACTTCATGCTACTTGATCATTCAATCCAAATATGGTTTCTAATAATATTATATTTGATGGGTACAAATTATAATAATTTCTTCATATTTTCCACTTACCTCTGTCACTCCGTTTATTTCACTCTCTTATTGAATCTAATTTTCTTTTCTTTCTTAAAAATATCATTCTGGTTTATCTCCTCTCTTATTGAATCTGATTTTCTTTTCTTTCTTAAAAAATATCATTATGATTTGTCCTACCAACTTTTAATGGACTCGGGGTAAGATATCATCATTTCTAGATCTAAATAATTGAACATATTAATATCCTTCCATACAAGAAAAAAAAAGAAAAAAAACCTAAATCTAACTACTAACCTCTCCAAATGACATCCCTCTTCAATTATTTGCCTAACCATCTCTTCATTATCTTCCTTTTTTTTTATTTTCTCGCACCAAATTTCTGCCTTTCTTCTTCCCATAAAATAAGCCTTTCTTAAGATCTATCTACCTTTCTTCACCAGAAAATCTTTTTTTTTTCTTTTTATGTTTTGGTTGTAGAATTATGAATGTAGGATGAGGAGGTATTTTAGGGTAGGGTGGAGAGATGAAAGGAGGGGTGGTCAGTTAGTTAATTTATTATTATTATTATTATTATTATTATTATTATTATTATTATATAACCTAACAGGGCGTTACAGCTGGTGCCATACGTTACGGGGCCTTATATACTGGACCGGTACCTTGTTCCAGCTCTATTGCAAAATCAACATCTCGTGTCGGAGAAATTCCTGGCAAGTCCTCTGGGAATACATCTGTGAACTCATTCACAACTGACAATGTGTCTAGGGAAACCTCCTCTCTCTTGGTATCCACAACGCCGGCTAGTATTGCCCACGCTCTGTCCTTGCCTAACTTATTTGCTTTCATCATTGATATCACCTTTGGCACAGTACCAAGACTCGTGACCTTGAATTTGAATTTGGTCTCGGACGGTGGTGTAAACACCACTTCTTTCTTCTAACAGTCTATACTAGCATAATTTTTCGCTAATCAATCCATTCCCAAAATTACATCATAAAAGTCATATCAAGTACTATTAAGTCTACCTCTATTTAACTCCTGATAATAATACATTACTAACTTTTGCTCTATAAGCAGCAATCATGTCCACTCCTGCTGGGTGCCTACTGCGAATCCATGCAATAAAGGTTCTAACATAAACTTTGCTGGACTAATAAAAACAATAGAAATAAAAGAATGTGTAGATCTCAAAAATGTCAAAGCAAGGTACCCAAGAACAGATAGTGTACCTGTCACCGCTGCATCAGGGTTTCCAGTATCCTTGCTGGTAGAGGCATAAGTTCTTGTTGGAAGACAGTTTTGAATGAGGTTATCCGCGATGCGTAATGGCCTCCTCTACTGAATTCTGGTATCAGTAGTACGACCTCCAAGACAGTCCTTAGACAAATTCCCTTCCTTTCCACATCGAAAATAGGCTCCAGATCAAGCCAAACACTAACCTCAATGATTCTTACCGCACACCTTACACTTGGGCCTATTTTCTGACCTGTTCTCACAGCCTTGCTGTTCACACCTAAAATCACGGCGCTGTCTATCGGATCGTTTCTGTGTATGTGAAAAAGACAATTCATTTCGGTCAGTCTGGTCATGGCATCGCTTCTATCCCATTGGTGATGAAGGGGGTTCATGCGAACTATCAGGTCCTTCCATAGCATTAGCTGCTCTCAGAGTGGCAGCGTAAGTGGTGGGCGCAATCGCCTCAACAGTGTTGTGAATCTTCGTATCTAAACCCAGTATAAATTGTCGGGTTGCCTGTAGTCCATGTTCACCAATTTTGGGGCAAAACGCTTCAGCTTAAAAAATTCTCTAGCGTAGGTACAATACGCTCCCTCTTACTCAATTAAGTAAACTCCTGTTGTTTTCACAGCTGGACATCCTCTAAATAATATTTTTCAGTGAAGGCATTCTTAAACTCCGCCCACGAGACTACACCACCCTCAGGACTAATAAGGTCGTGGGTGATTGCCACCACAATTTCGCATCATCACGCAGCATAAACGTACCACACTCCACCCGGTGGGCCTCAGGGCAGTTGGTCGACTCAAATACTAACTCAATGGACCTCAACCACATTTGTGCCACTGTTGGAATGTCAGATGCCCCCTTAAAAGTTCGAGGGTCACCCCTCTTGGAATCCCGCAGGTATCTAGCCTCCATGGTTGATGTAGAAGCATTTTCTTGCTGGTTGACAGTCAGATTTTGTATTACAGTTTGCAATGCATCTACTAGGGTGGTTGTAGGGTATGTGCGGCTTGAGGTGTCGTTGGTGGCAGAAGAGGCTGCTCAATAGAATCCTCTCACCCCTAATTACGTCCCCTTTCTCTTCCTCTACCCCTAAGTGGGGGTCATCCCCTAAGACCTCCTCCTCGAGTTCTAGTTGACATCTAAACAGTGCACGTAACTACTAAGTCACATAGTTATCTAATAGATTCTATAAACATTCGTAGTTATGCAAGTCACTCATACATACAACTATACATTAACATAATCATCCGATAGTACATGACATATCATAAATCATGCCAGCATATAACACATGTACATCATATCATTCATTACAAAATACAGATTCACTACTGCATGCATCATTTAATTAAGAATTTTTAATTCTTAAAAAGGTATACCTGACGGTGACAGTGTGTTTGCTGGAGGACCATGAAAGTACATTAGGCCTACATCGTAAGCCAGTCTACAAGACCTATAACCTGGAGCTCTGATACCAATTGTAGCGCCCTTAATTCTCTTAACCTAATTAGTAAAGTCATCCATACATGCATAAATTTTTAAGCGGAAAATTCAACATAAATAGTCTTGGAAACAACACCAGTCATACATAAAGGTTCAAAATCCGAACTAAAGATAACTCCGAAATGGAAACATTCAATAACTAAATCAGGAAATTTAAATAAAATAAACGTTCAACGATCTAACTTAAAAACCCAATTAAAAACATAAACAGCTAATTATGCCCTCTCCTTAAACTCCCATGGTAACCTTAGCTCCACCGTTAGCCGTATATTGGCACCTTGCCTTTACTTGAAAAATGTAGGTAGTACGGGCTTGAGTATTTTATGAAATACTCAGTAAGTCACTCCACTGTTGGGGTTAGAAATGCAAACACATGCAGCATATGAGTGGGACCTAACTTTCGTAAACTTTACATGGCCTTGGGTGCTTTTCTATTGTAGGTAGGGTTGGATATGTGGTACTTCTCCAAACACGACCCATGTACGCGCACATCGACCCACCCGGCAGGCTCGTATACGTACCCCTTAGGCCTGGCTTGGTCGGGCACAACGTATTACACGTCATCGGACACCACAGAACAGAAAAGGCCCACATGATATCATGGCGAACATAAATATCAAATTTCATTCTTTCATGACATAAAGGGGAAGTATCCCGATGCAAATGAAACAAAAACATGCATGAGGTCCCATAACTTACATTACATGGCATATTACGTAATATGAAAATACGTTCCAATTCCATAAGCATTTCATGACATAATTAAGTTATGCTACGTGCATACATGCAACAATCATCACTTTCATAACATATAATACTAATATATCAACCATAAATTTTCATAACATCACCAGTCAATATAAACCATGCGTCACATAGTCATATCACATATAATATGGTGCATGCAGGAACCACAGGGCACGCATCATCATACAACACATAATAAGCTAACTCCAACAGTATAGTCACTTACCTCGATGGCCTTGGCAGAAGTCACTCACAACAAGCTAATTCCAACGGTTAATTATGTTCTATAAGAACCACAAAACATATTTAGGATCCTTTTTTAACGTATCCTAGCTAAACCTCATGTTAGTTATCAAGGTAAACTCCTAACACAATCTGTGTTGACTATTCAAAGTCATACTGACCTCAAGATACAAAAGCATGGGCAGAAATGTCTTCAGAAGGGCCAACAACCTAGAAATCGATATATTGTGGGTATACCGAGCTTACAAGTCAAGCTGCCGTCAAGCCGAGTCACCGCCAAGCCGATGATTTCCGATGGAGGAGCCGACCTCGTGCACGTGCGAGCCAAGCTGTGTATACGCGTGCGATGTCGAGAAAACACGCTACAGGCGTGCGTCTGTGTTGGGCCGAAACGAACGCATATCCTGTTTGGGCGAAAGCAACTATGACTCGCGTCTTTGTACAGCTTGAAGGCTGGAAGCAAGGGTTGTGTCCGCGGGTATCCGACCTGATCTGGTGCTCTTCTTCCCAACCCGCAACACCACGAAACCCTAATCAATGATGCGCCGACAACGATGACATAGCCTCCCCACTTTTGACAACCTCAAAGCGTCTACGACACCAATTTTTGATGAGCACAGCGATCCCGACATTGATTCACTTGATTCTGCCTCCGAAATAAAACTCAAACGTTCCAAGAACTCTCAAAATACCCCATGAACCCAACAGCTAGAAACCCAACCACTTGATTTCCTTTTGAAGTTCACGACTTTCCGTTCTCTAGAACACACTAAGACATCAAAGGTAACTTCAAGAGTAAAATCGTTTTTAAGGGAAGTGAAGGGTTGTGCATTGGAATATAAAAAGGATGTCAAGACGTTTCCCATTAAGGTATAATTGTCTCGCCGAAAATCATGCATATTTTCTAGCAAGAATAAATGCTACAACATAATATTCTGTCATTTTTTGAAATAAGAATAAAATCTTAAAAATGAGGAAAAATGGAAAAATCTGAATGGTTACATACTTGCTCGATGACTATAGTAGAAAAAGATGGGTTTTCTTTTTTACAGAAAAATCATTAACCTTTCATGTTTTCAAGAGGTTTAAAATCCTTGTTGAGAAAGAGAAAAATGCATTAATTAAAAGTCTGCGTACTGACCATGGGGGAGTTCACATCACACGAATTCAATAATTTTGTGATAATAATGACATACAAAGACAGTTAACAGCTCCATACATGCCACAACAAAATGAAGTTGCAGAGAGAAAAACAGAATCATTATGAATATGGTACACAACCTCTTCTAGAAAAGTAACTTCCCAAAAGTTTTTGGCCTAAAGTAGTAAATTGGACAATGCATGTTTTGAATCGTAGTCTACTTTAGCTGTTAAGAATAAAACTTCGGAAGAAGCTTAGAGTGGAGTTAAGCCTTCAATTGAGTATTTTAGAGTTTTTGAGTGTATTTCTCATGTTCATGTACCAGATAGTAGAAGAAAAAAGTTGGATGGTGAGAGTTTAGCTTGTGTCTTGCTAGGAGTAAGTGAGGAATCAAAGACTTATCGACTTTATGATCCTATTTCACAAAAGATTATAATAAGTCGAGACGTCATATTTGAAGAAAACAAAAGTTGGGAATGAGATGAGAAGCATAAAGAAGAAGTTATGTGTTATTTCGAATTGGAAGATCATGAAAAAGAAACGAATGAGATTAATGACAGTAGAGATGAACCTGATATTGATGCAAATCTAGAAGAGGAAGATATTTTCTCTAGTTCTTCATAGGAAACAAGAAGAAATAAGCTTATCTAGTTCAGAAGAAAAGAAGAGTAGGAAGACACTGATTTGGATGCAAGACTATGAAACACGAAAATGACTCTTAGAAGAGGAGAATGCACCTCAATTAGCCATGCTCACATTTGCAGGTGATCCCACTCGATTTGAAGATGACGTAAATAGTGAGAAATAGAGAAAAGCCATGGATGCAGAAATAGAAGAAATTAATAGAAATGATACTTGAGAATTGACAGAAATCACCAGAAAATGGAAAGATTATTGGGGGAAATGAGTTTACAAGACCAAATTTAATGAAAATGGAGAAATAGACCAGCACAAGGAAAGGTGAGTGGTGAAGTGATATTCTCAACAACAAGGTGTAGATTATACAGAAGTATGTGCTCCCGTGGCAAGAATGGAAACAATTCGTTTGGTGGTGGCACTTCCAGCTTAAAGAGGATGGTTCATATATCAGTTAGATGTAAAGTTTGCATTTTTATATGGTGAGCTGAACGAAGAAGTGTTTGTTTCTCAACCCTGTGGTTATGTGCAAAAAGGAAATGAACACAGGATTTATAAGTTAAAAAAGGCACTTTATGGGCTTAAGCAAGCTCCGCATGCTCGGTAAAGTCATATTAACACACTCTTTACATCAAGGCTGGAGAAGGTGGTAAGATTTTGATTGTAAGCTTGTACATTGATGATCTCATTTTTTACTAGAAATGATAATGTTCTAGCTTCTGAATTTAAGAAGTCCATGAAACATGAGTTTGATATGATTGATCTTAGCAAAATGAGGTCTTTTTTGGATCTTGAAGTATTGCAGAAATCAAGTGGTGTGTTTATTAATCAAAATAAATATGCACCGGAGGTGCTGCAAAGGTTTGGAATGGAGAAAAGCAATATGGCTCACAATCTAATTGTTCTAGGTTGCAAACCAGTGAAGGATGAAGGAGGTGTTAAAGTAGAGAGGAGTCATTTTAAACAGATTGTTGGGAGTCTTATGTATCTGATAGCCACTTGACCAGATGTGATAAGATATTTAAAAAATGGAAAATTCTATTGAGCTTCATCTACAAGCAACTAAGAGTGATAAGATATTTAAAAGGAACTCTTAATTTTGGGAGTCTTATGTATCTCATAGCCACTTGACCAGATGTGATAAGATATTTAAAAAATGAAAAATTCTATTGAACTTCATCTACAAGCAACTAAGAGTGATAAGATATTTAAAAGGAACTCTTAATTTTGGAAATTTCTACAAAGGAGAAAATAGTGACCTTATCTCTTACACAGATAGTGATTACGCAGGAGACTTAGAAGATTAGAAAAGCACTTCAGGTTATGTTTTTTGATAAGTTCAGCAGCGGTTTCTTGGCAATAAAAAATACAACCAGCTGTAAGCTTGTCTACTATTGAAGCTGAACTCATTGCTTCTGCTTCATGTGCATGATAGGCAGTATGACTGAGAAGAGTGCTTGACAAACTTGGTCTAAATCAAGGTCAAACAACTTTCCTTCAATGTGATAGTAGTTCTGCAATTAAATTGTCAAAAAATCCAGTTTTACACGGTCGAAGCAAACATATAGATGTACTGCCTTCATTTTCAGAGAGAATTCTCAAAAGCTGGGACTGGTGAGTTAATATATTACAGCACACAAGATCAAGTAGCTGATGTGATGACCAAACCTTTAAAACTGGATGTCTTCACAAAGCTAAGAGCTTTATCAGGGTAGGTTCTCAATTTGATGTAAACTATGCCTTGAGGAAAGGTTAAGTAAAATTTACTTAGTCTAAATAAAATCTCACTTTGTGAGTTACTCTGACTTTTATTTTTAGAAGCCAAGCAGTAGACTCCTTATTTATGGTTTATTTTTGTTTTGCTGTATATAGCTATTTAATAGCCTGTTATTTTTCAATTCAATAACAGAGCATCTTTCCTTCTTAAACTTACTTTTCTCTGCTATTATTTTTTTTAATTTAATAGGTCGTATTAATAGTGTTACCATGATAAGGCACCCAATTTTATCCATATACTATAAACTCTTTAAGTTATTATTTGAATACGATCCTCTTGTATGTCAACCACGTACGGTTTAAGATTACATTAATAATCTTAAATTTTCAACAATTAAATTAGAAATCAAATAATAAAAACTATTGTTAAAAACTAAATAATTAATTACGAGCCTTTCAGACATAAGTCCCAAGCGAGGCCACATCTCTTGGCATAGTCTAACTTGGGTTTTGACTATTGGACATCTTTGCAATGATTGATTGGTTTAAAAGCTAAAGGAATGAGAACTTGGTTTGGTTTAAAAGTTGGGTGGGTGAGGTAAAGTACAAGTGAATTAGTTTGGGCTCGTTCACTTGAAACATCTTCTTCCTCACAAAACCAACCACTCACCTGCGCTGTGATTCTCCTTCAACCGTTAGCATTTCGTTTGCGATACTCTCTCCACTAGAAATGATTGTGTAATGAGAAATTAATTATTTGATTTTTTTTCTTTAAAGTTAAAATTTAAATTTTATTGAGAGTGCTAGAGACCAAATTTCAAGATGGTTTAAAAGAGAAAATTGTTTAGAAAATATAAATAACAATAGAAAAAAATTAGGAAATTCAATTCAAGTAAACTCAAGGGGCAAATTTTGCCCTCCATGCCTCATTTGAATGTTTCAATCTAGGAGAGTATGACCATAGACCCTTATAACAATGAGAAGAGTCAATCTAAAATTTAGATAGTCTAAATTTACTAAGAATCCAGAAGGATTGAAAGGTAAGGATTTGGAATTTTTGGTTCTACTTTTCCTTCAAATTTGAGATGATATTTTTGAATAAGCTTATGAATTTTTTATATGTTGTTCTTGGAGAAATTTCATACAAGTTTCGTGACCAAAGTTAGAAATGATTCGAACAAAAAATCAGGGTTCCATATAACTACAAAAAAATTGCAATAATATGGTTTTCTTCCAATTTTGATCAAAATTATTTCTTCCAATTGTTGATTAGAAATAAATTATAAAAATAATGAATCAATGCTCAACAACTTTGTAAGGGCGAATCAATGATCTACAACTTTCATGAATAAATTATGTTGATTTAGATGATGTAGGAAAACATAGAAAAATCCAAAGAAATTAAAAAAGAATGTTATGAATCATGAAAAACAATATGCATAAAAACGAGGAGGACAAACAATCGGAGGACACGTGACAGGCGGAGGGGCAGTAAGTGCATTCGACTTAGGGTTGGATACATGTTGGATTTTGAGTGGTACAACGTGTCTGTTTCGCAGGGGTGTTGCAAGTTGAGAAGATCTGACTTGACCCGACCGCTTCATCTAACCCGCGCATGACCCGTCCCCTATGCTAGATTCACTATAGCGATTCAACCCAATTTCTTATGTGTTTAATAAAAATGTGTAACGTGTTAAGAACGTAAGAAGTGCTAGCATGCAAGCAAATCTTGTCTTATGTGATTAGAAATGTAACGATCCTAAATTTCCACATATCTAGAGTCGCCACTAACGTCTCATGCTCATCTCTAATGCAGAATAGAAATCTAAGAATGCTTATCTTTATTAGCGGAAAATTTAAAACTTCAGAATACATTTAAACATTGGAAAACACTGCCGGACTTACGTGTTTCAAACATCGTGCTGGAGTTCAAAAAGATAAAATAAAACGATTACAAATTAATTAATATAAATGAATGAAATGCAAACGCCCTATCCTAACCAAGACTAGGAATTAAATATGCAACTATCCTATGCACGCGCCACAGTCTCTGATCACGATGCCACTGTCAACCGTACATGGGCGCCTTGCCTTTACCTGAAAAAGAATATGGCACACGGCCTGAAATACTCAGTAAGTGACCCCACTATAGGGGGTATGCTAATGCAAACACATGCAATCATGAATAGGGACCTATCTCTAATCATCTTAGGGGTGGCCTCCAGTCTCGGACAAATTGAATGTGTAGTACTTCCCTACACACGACTCACACGTGCGAGTGTGAGTCCCTAAGGCACTCGCACACCCCCTGGACCCTCTGGTCAAGCTAATCTCTAGCGATGTCCGGAGGTCAGCGGAACCCCATAGAGTCATGCGCCTTATGAACACCCTCATCTGTGTGCTTTCGCACCTGTGCGCATTCGCGCTCATCATAAGGTGCGCGTCCGCACTCATCATCTCTAGGGAAAGTAGCCCTATGCTTATGAACATACAAAATGCATGAGGTCCCTCTAAATCCATCGTAATGTCTCTTCTGACACAACCCTCTAGTCTCATCTCTTTGTTACTCTAGGTAACACATACTCATGGATATTTATATTAATATCATTTTCATGCTCTTAGGGTTGTGTCCTACGTCGATCTAACGACGTGATGCAATATGGCACTCATCATCATCTAGCATGCTCAATATGGAAAACATCATCATATTAAGGTAAAAATCATGTTCATCATGCTCATCATAATGCCACAACGTGCGTCAAACATATCAAGCGTCACTCAACAAAATATGTATATACTGGCACATATCATCAAGCATCATACAATTTATTTAGCCTATCCTATAGTAAGGCCACTTACTTGGTTAGCCTTGGCCGAAGTACTCCCTAAATAGCTAAACGTAAGCTCCCGTTCCATGAGAGCTGCTTCCTACGTCCCCGGGGTTTGTTTCCTATCACACCGTCCACCACTTTTCGTTAGTATTTCACAATTAATTTACCTATAATTTAATACATGTGAAATACGACTCTGAAACGGGCTCGGATACCTTAATTGGGGCCGAAAACAGATTCGGGAGGGTAGGAACAGTGGAAACCGGGCTAAAAACAGGTGAGCCGAGCCGAACAGCCGCCGGAGCGTCACCGAAGGGAGCCCGAGCCGTTTGCGCCGAGCCGAGCCGAGGGACTGCCTGCAGCCGCTGTGTGACACGTGGCAGCAGCAGAGAAAGCCACGTCGGGCGGTAGTGTCGGGTTGAAGCGCGGGTCGCAGTCCGGTTCGGGTCGCGGGCTGTGGAAGGCTACTGAGCCAAGACTAATCGTTGGGCCTCGGCTTACTGGGCTGGGCCGCAAGTGTTTGGTTTGCAGGCCGGCTCAATTGGACCGTGGGTCTAGTCGGGTTGGTTCAACTGAACCGTAGCTTTTGGGCCGGTTTGAGGTTTAGGCCGCTGTAGTTGGGCTGGGCCGAAGGCAGAGGCCAAGGGAGGAACGGGCTGGCTCTCTCGGGTTTTGGGTTCGGGTTGACTCGGATTCGTGGATCTCGTCTTCCTTACCCGACTTCAGCCGATTTTCTGGCGAGCTTTCTCTCTCCTTCCCACGGCGTTTCCGTTGTCAATTTCGGTCCTCTTCCTTCCCTTTTCCTCTTTGTTCGTCGTCCTTCTTTCTTTTCTGGGAGTTTTGCGGCCTAAGAGCTCCTAAAAGCCACAGATCTAAGAATCGATTAAGAAACCTAATTTTTCGACCTCGGTTATCGACGACGACGCTTACGAAATAACACAAAACGCACCCTATGTTATTGTGCTTTCATTAGGGATCCTTCTTATGGTGGTAACAGGTCGTTTGGTGTCGGTTTGAGGGTGGTTTGAGGGCTCGTCGAAGAAACTGGACACTCAGCCTACGTTTGTCCGAAATCTCTCTCTCTCTTTCGAAATTTTCTATCTTTTCTCCCTTTGCAGGTGTTCTGAAGATGCTGGGTGTCGTGGGCTGAGGGCAGGGCGTGCTGTGGCCGTCGTCTCGCGTGGGTTCCGCGAAACTCGGCGGTCGCCGGAAAACTCGCGGGTTTTCCGGCGACTGAGTTTTTAATTTTTTTTTAATTAATTTTATTTTTTATTGTATGTATATATATATTTTTTTTCTTTCTTTCCCGAGTGGTTACAAGAAAATGCATGTTTTTGGACTCTAGTGGACAATTTTGATCCAGAGTAATACATATGTGATGGAAAATATAAAAAAATGCCTCTAAGAAAAGGATTGATGATGTATGTCTATTTAATGCTTTTGTCTCTACTAGAAAGCTGGAAAGGAAATTTGGAGTTTCTTCTCACATTCATCACTTTGTTGAGCATGTTGTTTGCACGTAAATTATGTATTAGTTTCAAGTTAATATTTGTACAGAAGATTATCTTGCTTTAGGTGATTGATAGGGATACCTTTCTAATAAGCTTGCATGAAAATTTAGATTATGTTTTTTGTGTTCTAGGTGTTCGATAGAATATTTCCATAGAAAAGCATGCACAAACTAGGATAAGTTAAGGCATTAGAGCTAGAGCAGTTTTCATGTAGACTCAAGTCAAAACATTTTTAGTAGATCGAGTACTTTAGGATTTGGAAACACAATTGAATAGACATACATCATCAATTTGTGGAATGTAGAAAAACTTGTGAAACTGTTAGAAGCGTGAATGATATCAATTTGTGGAATCGCTATTGTGTGTAGAATCAACCTACATTGAGAGAGGATGATGGACAGCTTAAATACTTAAGCCAGCCTTGAGGGGGTGACAACAGACTACCTAAGTAGATGATTTGAGAAATTACTATTGTGTGAAGAATAAACCCACCTTGAGAAGGACGAGGGATGACACAAGTTGATATCATGAGAGGCTACTAGTGCATGTGGAATAAATCATCCTACTAAGGGACGAGGGACTACATAGTAGTTAAATAGAAGAGCTACTATTTTGTGCGAAATAGACACGTCTGAGAGGGGACGGTAGCTACATAAATAGTTTAGTTCATGATAGATGCCACTATAGATGGCTACTATTGTGTGCGGAACAACTAAGAGATTCCTGAATAAGGCCTGAACTTTTTAAAGTCTAGGGAAGAACCCGTGGAAACCTACTGGGTCCAAGTTTCAATGATAGCCTACAAGTAGGTTTCTTACAAAGTAAACCTTTTCTTATACTCACCCATTTGCCTTTTTTTTTTTTTTTCATATATGGAGCGTTCGAGAGCTACTCAATCACAGAAGGGGTCGTTCTAGAGTTTCATTTTATTTTTATATTTAATTCTTGAATTTTGTTTCAAATGTATCTCAAATCGGTTTTTCCGTTAGTAATAAATTTGAACACTACTCTTTTGTAACTGAATTTTAATTTGTATTTAATTGTGGTGTTGTTTGCTTTAATTTAAATTTAAAATTTTACAAGATCTTAATTTGTTTGATATATTTTACTTTTGTTTTATCTTTTTATGGCTTTCATCTCTTTGTCGTAGTCCAACTTTCGAAGTCTTGAAAATTAGGTCATGATAGATTATCTAAGCGACCTTCGTAGTCCAACTTTCGAAGTCTTGAAAATTAGGTCATGATAGATTATCTAAGCGACCTTCATGAAGCCTCAAAATCTCTGCCAAGCGAAGTTTGGTTAGAATTCAAAGAGAATATTGAAAAGTATACTTGAAAAATGTAGTAAAAAAAGTATGTGTTCTTTCTTTTAACCAAGTGCTAAATTTATTTGTAATTGTATGTAATCAATCTAGGTAGGTTTCTGTATCATGATATATGCAACTTCACTAGTAAGTGTTAGTATGCGCGGGAAAAATAACTTGTTGCAAGTGTTATCGATATCAGTATCTATTGATGATAGGCATTAATATCATCTTGTCAGCCTTTATGATGGGTAATCTCCGTAAGGTTACTATACTTGGGTGACTTACCAATAACCATGAAATAACATACATGTAAGCATATAGTATTGGTTGGTGGTTCTAGCGGGGTTCAAACTCGTGACCTTCGGCTCATAAGACCAACGTTCTAACCAACTGAGCTATAGAACTTTGAACATTTTTCTTAAATCAACATTTAAATGAAAATAATATAATGTTAAAGCTCGTTATAAAATTTAGTAAAAAAGTTGTGTAACACCCCATTTTAAAAAACGTTCTTATTTTTTAAAAGATAATTATTTTTTAAGGATTCAAGAAGAAAGAATTTGAAAATGTGATGGAAGGAAAAAGAACAAGAAAATGAAAAGAATTTTTTGTTTATAATAATGGTTCATAGTTTTTAAATTTTGTAGTAACGCATCACAACTCTCTAAATTTACATTTAATGATACTCTCTAGATTTACATTTTGATCATTAAAGTACCTATTATACATTTATATATATATATAGTATTATATATATATATATTTCTAACTTCCATTTGTCTATTAAATAAGCATTTCACTCATAAATTAAAGTATATAAATCAATATAAATTAAAGTTCATTCCATGAATTAAATTAGTTTGTCAAAGTCTCATGTGTATATGTTTTCTTTCTTTTCTTTTAATAAGTTTGTTAATGTTTTTTTTTTTTTTTTTAAATCTTTTTTGAACAATAATATTTGAGGGAATTTTTGGGTGTTGCGTAGATTACTAGATATGGAGTTGTTTTTTAGTTTGTGAAGATAAATAATCTTATATTAGAGTGCAAACTTGTTCAAGATGGAGTTTTGAGGTATGTGTTTAGATTTTATATATATATATATATATATATAAAAAGATACATTGTATAACGACCATAAATTTTCTACTTAATCTAATGTCTCTGTTGTATACATATCATAAACATTAAATGCAGAAATACTTCATTTAAACTTCTTCATAACATAAATCTTAAAACACAGTCATAGACTTACGTGTTTCAAAACATCTTTAAGACGATACAATAATAAACTAAATGAAATAAATAAACGTTTAATTTAAAACATCATATTCTAGCCTAAGTCTATTAAAATAAATGTAACTATCCTATGCATGTGTCATGGTCTCGAGTTGTGATGTCATCGTCAGCCGTACAGGGACGCCTTGCCTTTACCTGAAATAAAAGTAACACTTGGCTTGAGCGTTTTGAGAAATACTCATTAAGTGACCTCATTATTGGAGTCAGATACAAACACATACAATTTCATAAATGTGACATATCATAACTGTCTATTTTCCTACGGCGGCCACCCTAACGGGCAATTGGGATATGTACTTAATTTTCCTACACACGATCCAAATGTGAGTGTGGACCGACCAGTCGATTCACACACCTCCTGGCCCCCTTTCTTGTCAGGCGAGCATTCTCTGGGAGCTTTTGATGTCGAACACCCGTTAGGAATAGCGACCATGACAACATTAGGATAAACATAATGGTTTTTTTCCTGCTTGACTGTCGCAGCATTATGATTACCATAGTGATCGTTTCCTTGCCCTGTAACATACGCATCCGTACCATCGTAAAAATGGGGTATTACCCAATGCACGTACACACAATGATGCATGAAGTCCCAATAATTTTTCATTTTCATTATTATTTAATACAACTCCGCTAGCGTCTTGTTCATAACATATCATTTTTCATATCGTTTGACATATCATTTATCGTATTCTACATGCATATACTGGGATTGTCTTTCATGCTAGTTCGTCGTTTCGGATGTCAATCATATCATATCATTTTTCATGCACAAATATCATATCATAACGTTTTCTTACTCTAAATATAACAATTCTCATCATGCACGTATCATATCATATCGTATATCATAACAATCACACAACATATTCCAAACATATTGATTCACATTATGTCATGTCATAAACATATCCATAATCACATATATCGTACCATAACCTATATCATATCATTCCCATACCATTTTACTATATCTTCATTCCCATATCATATCATAATCATATCATTTCATAACTCTTTGTGGTCATATTGTTTGCTAACTTATCATAGCCTTAACGTTCTTATACATATCATAGCTATATCATTTCATGAGCACAACATAGTCATATCGTTTCCCAAACGTATTCTAAGCATATCGTCTCACCAGCCCACCATAACCATATCGTTTTCTAGACATAATCTTATGATATAATCTATCATAACTATAGCTTTTTTTTTTGTATACATAACATTATTGTATCTCTCTGTCAAACTATCATAACCATAACATTTTTTATACATAATCTTATCGTATCATTTTATCAATCTATCATAACTATAACGTTTTCTATACATAACCTTATCGTATTGCTTTATCAAACTATCATAATATAACGTTTTCTTTACATAATCTTATTGTATCGCTTTATCAAATTATCATAACATAACATTTTCTATACATAATCTTATCCCATCGTTTTATCAATCTATCATAATCATTGCATTTTTTATACATAACCTTATCGTTTCATTTTATGAACATATGTTTTGTCCTATCATTACATTACGTTTATCGCATCCTTTTCGTATTCTATCTCAAACATATCATTGAACATATCGTACCATAAGTATTATCGTATAATTCAAATATCATAACATATACACGCTTAAATTCTACTAATTAATCACATCGTACCGTAAGTATTATCACCGTAGTTTTATAGTGGTTCGGTCAAACTCGACCTACTCCATTCCCCAAGTGCATCTTAGGAATTTGAATAAACCTTTCTTGACTTTTCCTTGAATCAGAGTCTGTAACGACCCGAAATTTTCTACTTAATCTAAGGTCGCTACTGTATACGTACCATAAACCTTAAATGCGGAAGACTTCATTTAAATTCCATAAAACATAACCTTTAACTTAAAACACAGCCATGGTCTTAAGTGTTTCGAAAACATCTTAAAAACGACACAACAAAAAACTAAATAAAATAAAATAAGCGTTTAAGTTAAAAACATCCTATTCTAGCCTAAGTCTAAGAAAATAAATACCACTATCCTATGCATGTGCCATGGTCTCGAGTTGCGATGCCGTCGTCAGCCGTACAGGAATGTCTTGCCTTAACCTGAAAAATATAGTAACACATGGCTTGAGTATTTAAAGAAATACTTAGTAAGTGACCCCACTATTGGGTTAAATGCAACAATCACATGCAATGAGATGATGGGACCTATCTTTCATTTCGTTTTCCCTACGGTGTTGTCCTAACGGGTAATTTTGGACGAGTACCATATACTCTACACACAGCCCATACGTGCGAGTATGGGCTTACCAGCTAGTTCGCACACCGCTGGGCCACCTTCCTTATTCGGTGGGCATACTCTAGGAGCCCCTTAGGTTGGACACCCGCTAGAACTAGTAACCGTCACGGCAGCGCTATGCAAAGCATAACGATCATTGTCCTGCCATTGGATGTACGCGTCCGTACCCTCGTGATGGGATAGGAGTATCCCCCAAATGCATGAGCACACATAATGCATGAGGTCCCAAAACTTTTCCATTTTCATTATCCTTTAATACAACCCCCCTAGCATTATGTACATATCATATCATTTCAGATATCGTTCATCATTCATGTCATATCGTTTCTCATTCTTCAGTTCTCAAATCATACATAATTCTAACGGGGTTATACTTCATGCCATTTATTGTAATTCATGTCATTCATATCATACTGTATACATACAATTTAAGAGACCTAACATAACGTTCTATGCTTTTAACATAACATTTAGTCATATACACATCATACCATGACATATTGCATCACAATATATCATATCATAAACGAGTCATAACGTAAACACTTCATAGTCATATCATTCTCTAACTTATCATAGCCTTAACGTTCTTATACCTATCACAGACATATCATTACGTGAACGTACCTTAGTCATCTCATCACAAGAACTTAACCTAACGCTATCGTTCTATCAATCTATCACAAACTTATCCCTTTCTACCCGTAGCCTAACCGTATTCTTCCATCAATCTCTCTTATCATATTACTCCGGTATGTAACCTAACCTTAACGTTTCATTAACGTATTTTACTCCTATCGTTACATTTCGTTTTGTACATCCTTCTTGTATCCTATCTCAAATATATCCTTGAACACATAGTACCGTAATTATCATATAATTCACATATTATAACATATACATAACACATAGGAAGCATATCGATCCATAGACAATTCACACATATCAATATATATGACACGTGCAGAACTACAGGGCAAGTGTCAACATCAAATATAACCATGCCGATAGTAAGATCACTTACCTGGTTAGCTTAGGTTGATATTCCGTCGTTATCCTTAATGAAAGTGCATTGAAATCCAAGTCAACCTATGTGAGCCCATAACATCAGTTTCAAGTTTGAACTCTATCAAATTATTTCTCTAATCTACACTGGCCATTGTTAAATTTTGATATTTCCTTTAGACGAAATTTTATGGAGTTCGTTACCCTCTTATATTTCCTATTTTACATATATTTCCTTAATCTTCCCTCTTGCTCTGTAATTATTTTCACCGTAAGTAGATATTGTTGGCTAATTTTGTTAATCTATTCTTACTTTCAAATCTTCCCTTTTCATTTTTATTTCTTTCTTTCTATTAACAGTATTCTATATTTCCATCTCTATTTTGTTTTTTTTTTTTCTTATTTCCTTTGTCTTCCTTTTGATTTAGTTAACAATTATATTCTTAGCTTTTCATTTAATTTCTAATTCAAAACTAAATAATGGTAACCAAATTCTTAGCTTTTCATTTAATTTCTAATTCAAAACTAAATAATGGTAACCAAATTAATATTACTTAATAAAATAAAAGGAAAATTTAGCATAGGAATACTGCCCTCTTCAAATGACATATCTCCTCAGCCGAACTAAATCTGCTTAAACCTTTTGTTTTTGTTTTGTTTTTTTTTCTATTTGTTTTTGTAGGAAGAAAGAAATTCTGAAATGGGTAAATCTGCAGTTGTTTTTACAGAAAAGAAATTCTGATTTGTTGCCAAATTCTGATATAGGGGTAAATCTGCAGTTGGTTTACAGAAAAGGAGGTCTGATTTGTTGACAGATTTATTTTTAGGGAAGAGTGGTGAGAGATGGAAGGAAGGAGGAGGGATTGGTTACCAAATGTTTTTTTATTAGTTATTTATTTATTATTTTATTATTATTATTATTATTATTATTATCATTATTATTATTATTATTATTATTATTATTATTATTATTACTATTTTATTTTATTTTTTTCCAGTGGTTATAGAGTCCAACCGCTACACTACTCTTTTTATGAGCTTAGAAGCAAACTCAATCCTTTCCACGGTTCAGGATCAAACCGGTACAAGTATTTAAATTTTATAGGAACACACAACTCTCTAAATAGTAGATTTACAATCTGATCACTCACAACTATTTTCTCATAATCCAATAAAAAATCTCTTAAGAATAAGAGTAAGATAAATAAAATTGTGCAGAAGAGAAATAAAATTGTCACAATACGAGGTTTTAGAAACATTGAAATCGAATAAATTATGAAGTTGTTTAATTAAAGAGAAGATAATGAGTTGGAATTGATATGGACCATTAAAAAAGAAATGAAAGGTAGACCATTAAAATATTTTATATTTATTGTTTAAAGAGGAATGAAAAAGTAGACCATTAAAAGTGACCCTCCCAAAATGGAAGGTGGACCAATTTTTTTTAAAAAAAAAATACAATAATATAATAATATAATATAATATAAAAATAATAAAATTAGATTCTTATGTATTCATTTATTCTAATATAAAATACAATTGTCGATACCGCTAGCCACAAAGTACGGTCAGTAGCCCAACGTGCAACCCCCTTCTTTCTTATGTATTCATTTATTCTAATATAAGTATTTTCTTATATTAATTGTTGGGTCAAAGATACCCATCATTGTTGGCACGAGACTCAGCTAAGGTTAGTGAAGTTTCAAGGAAAATAATCTTTGATCTTTTGGGATTTTTTATCCCTAGATAATGTAACCGCTCAAGTTCACCGCTAACAAATATTGTCTTCTTTGGGCTTTCCTTTTCGGGCTTACTTTCAAAGTTCAGGCTCACCGCTAGCCGATATTGTCTTCTTTGGGCTTTCCTTATCAGACTTACCTCAAGATTTTTAAAACGCATCTTCTAGGGAGAGGTTTCCACACTCTTGTCAAGGGTGTTTCATTCTCCTCTCCAACCGATATGGGATCTCACAATTCACCTTCCTCCTGGGCTAGGGAGAGGTTTCCACACTCTTGTCAAGGGTGTTTCATTCTCCTCTCCAACCGATATGGGATCTCACAATTCACCTTCCTCCTGGGCCCAGCGTCCTCGTTAGCACTCGTTCTTTTTTTCAATTGATGTGGGACCCCCACCAAATCCACCCCTTTTGGGGCCCAGCGTCTTTACTGACACACCGTCTTGTGTCTACCCCCTTTCGGGGAACAACCTTCTCGCTGGCACATCTCCTAGTGTCTGGCTCTGATACTATATGTAACGGCCCAAACCCATCGCTAGCAGATACTTTCCTCTTTAAACTTTTCCTTTCAATCTTATTCTCAAGGTTTTTAAAATACGTCTGTTAGGAAGAGGTTTTCACATCTTTATAAAGGATGTTTCGTTTTTCTCCCCAACCGATGTGGGATCTCACGGATAATGAGCAAGACTTCTAGACAAATTTTTTAATTAAGGCCTCAAACATGGGAACAAAGATGAGGCAAAGGATGGGTTGAAATGAGGGCATTAGTGGGTGAAGGAACAAGAGTCTTGATAGGTGTTGAGGAGTCAGTAATGCTTAGTCCTAGAGAAAGTGTCGGAGGAAGTGTCAGGTAGAGGGTATGGTAAGAGGTGGAACAATAGTGGGTGCATCAAGTGTTCGTCATTATCAATAGTTTGATAATAGTTTATTGTCCGGCATTCACACCATCTTGATAATCAATTGTGTTTTTTCCAATATAATACAAATATTTATTTGTTTACAATTGAGTTAAGCAAATATGAAGTCGAGTATCAATACACATACCTTACACAACATATGTCATAAGGATTCCATAAACTTCAAATTCGACCTCCTATTTCACAAACAATCCTGAAACTAAAAAATGTAAAATAAAAAACTTAATAAGATAAATTAAAAAAAAAAACGCTAGAAAAAGGTTTGAACCTCACCCCTAACCATGTGGTTAAGTCGGAGTATCAATACACATACCTTACACAACACGTCATAAGGATTCCATAAACTTCAAATCGGACCTCCTATTTCACAAACAATCCTAAAATTGAAAAATGTAAAATAAAAAACTTAATAAGATAAATTAAAGAACGCTAGCAAAAGGCTTGAATCTCACCCCTAACCATGTGGTTAAGGTTGCCAAACTTGGTTTATTTTAGCCTCACATTCTCGATATCAGTTGACTATTGATATCTTAATAACTCCATTGTATAATTAGACATATGTTTATGTGTTTCGATGTCCATATACATACAAATAAAATAAAATAAATAAAGGAGGGTTTGAACCTTCAAACATGTGGTTAACGACCACACTTTCTAACCAACTGAACTATTCCAACTACACAATCACTAGATTTGATAAACAGGTATTGACGGAGACGCTAGTCCGCAACCGACCGACCTGAACTGCCTCCATCAAACCTATGACCTACCACCCTTCCAATTACGCCACATGTCACTACGACATAATTGGAAGGAAAATCATGTGCCCTTGGGTTCAAACGCACATCATTAAAGCTAGAAGAGCCAATTGTTGATTGCTAAGGTACATAACTAACCTATTGTACATAACTGTACTAGCGTTATTTCCGGCGACTGAGATTTTTTTTTAAAATTCTGATTCGTTATATTATATATCACTGAAAAGAATCTTCGTCCTCGAAAGCCTCAAACTCTTGTACTCACTCGGGGTATTTTTCTCTTATTTCATCCTCACGCTCCCACGTAGCCTCCTCGGTGTGGTGGTTCTGCCACAACACCTTAACAAACCCAATGTCCCAGTCTCAGGTTAAAATTCTTATTGGTTTTTCCGGTTAAAATTCTTATTGGTTTTTCCTCGTCACTCAAATCTTCTTTGAGTTGGAGGGTCTCGTAGTTTATTATGTGGATAGGGTATGTCTTGTATTTCCTCATAATCAACACGTGAACCACATCGTGCTCTCCTGAGAGAGAGGGAGGTAGGGCAAAATTATAAGCTATGGGATCAATCCACTCGAGAATCTCGAAAGGCCCGATGAACCTGGAACTTAACTTGCCCTTTCGTCCGAACCTCAAGACACCTTCCATGGGCTCCACCTCTAGATATACTAGTCCCCTATCTCAAACGCCAAGATCCTATGCATTACAACGACGTAGGTTTTTCTATCTAATTTGAGCGGTATGCATCCTCGCTCGGATTTTCTGGACAGCCTCATTAGTGACTCGAACCAGCTCAAGTCCTACTGTAACGACCCTAAATTTCCACATACTCAGAGTCGCTACTAACGTCTCATGCTCATCTATAATGCGGAAATATAGCTCTTACATGAACATAATTGATAACGTAAATTTAAAAAAAAAACGTTTAAAACAACTTCTCCGGAAAACACAGCCATGGTCTTACGTGTTTAAATATGAAATACCGAAATTTAGAGAAAACAAAAACAAATACAAAATAATTTAAAACAATGAAATGCAAAACAACCTGTTCTAACTTAAGACTAGAAATTTAAATATGAATCTACCCTATGCACGTGCCATAGTCTCTGCTCGCGATGCCGCCGTCCTCCATACAAGTGCGCCTTGCCTTTACCTGAAAAATGATGTGGCACACGGCCTGAGTATTTCAAAGAATACTCAGTAAGTGGCCCCGCTATAGGGGCCATGCAAATGCAAACACATGCAATCATGATTTAGGGACCTATCTCTAATCATCTTAGGGGTGGCCTCCAGTCTCGGAAAATTGGATGTGTAGTACTTCCCTACACACGACTCACACGTGCGAGTGTGAATCCCCAGGGCACTCGCACACCCCCTGGACCCTCTGGTCAAGCTAATCTGTAGCGACGTCCGGAGGTCAGCGGAACCCCATAGTGTCATGCGCCTCATGAACACCCTCATCTGTGTGCTTTCGCACCTGTGCGCATTCGCGCTCATCATAAGGTGCGCGTCCGCACTCATCATCTCTAGGGGAAGTAGCCCTATGCTTATGAACATACAAAATGCATGAGGTCCCTCTAAATCCATCGTAATGTCTCTTCTGACACAACCCTCTAGTCTCATCTCTTTGTTACTCTAGGTAACGCATACTCGTAGATATTTATATTAATATCATTTTCATGCTCTTAGGGTTGTGTCCTACGTCGATCTAACGACATGATGCAATATGGCACTCATCATCATCTAGCATGCTCAATATGGAAAGCATCATCATATTAAGGTAAAAATCATGCAATCATCGTGCTCATCATAATGCCACAACGTGCGTCAAACATATCAAGCGTCACTCAACAAAATATGTATATACCGCACATATCATCAAGCATCATAATCCACACATCATCATAACTCATACAATTATTTAGCCTATCCTATAGTAAGGCCACTTACCTGGTTGGCCTTAGCCGAAGTATTCTCTAATTTAATTAACGTAAGCTCCCGTTCCTCGAGAGCTGCTCCAAAGGTTGCTAGAGTTCGCTTCATATCGAACCGTTCGTCACCTTTCGTTAGCATTTCACATTTTAATTAATAATCCAACTAACAATGTGAAATACAGCTCTAAAACGGTCTCAGTAAAAATCGAATTCCACGTTTTCATTGTTTCTAAATTTTGGTTGGGTAGTAAAACTTAAATTGAAAATATGTCAATATTATTTCATGGTGCTTCAATCATTCAATCCAACTATGGTTTGTTATTGGTACAAATAATAATAATTGCTCACATCTTCCATTTTCCTTCTTTCTATCTTCTTTTTATTTCATATGAATGACTATGCAGTTATAAAATAATATTCAATCAATTCTGTTTTCTTCTCCTCCCTAGCATGACTATCAATCAACAGAAGCCATTTTCAATATTTTTTTTTCTTCTCTTACCTAAAAACTACTATCATTAACAGAAGCCATTTTCTATTCTATTTTCTTCTCCTTCATTTTTCAATCTATTATGTTTTCTTCTCTTTCCTAAAAACTACTATCTATTTTCTTCTCTTTCATTTTTCAATCTATTATGTTTTCTTCTCTTTCCTAAAAACTACTATCAACCGAAGCTATTTTCAGTCTCTTCTGTTTTCTCCTCTCTCTCAAATGACTATCCAATTCGATTAGTCATTTTCAATCTATTTTAATTTTCCTCAGTAAAAATGCCTATGCATCCATCAATTATGATTTTCTTCTCTTTCCTAAAAATGATGATTCAATTTAGATGCAATTCATGAAGCTATTTTCAATCAATTTTGATTTTCCACCCGATATCCAAAAATCTAAATAATTGAGAAGGAGATCTAACATAACTTTTCTATCTCTTGCAAAAGATAAAAGAAAAGAAGATCTAACTTACCGATTACTTTTCCATCTCTTTCCATTCCTATTAAATCTGCTTGAAGTGAAGGCCATCTTCAATTCTTCTCTCCCAAAATCTGTGTCTTTCCTTTGTTTCTGTCTCTCATTTTTCCCTTCTCAAGATCTGCCATTTTTTTGTTTCTGTTTTGTTTTTTAGATCATTTTGCAGTTGCAAGAGGTGTCCGGGAGATATTTGGGGAAGGTGGAGAGAGAGAGAGTGATAATTTACTTTTTTTTTTCTTTTTTTTTTTTTTTTTTTTTTTTT
>NW_019268573.1:377378-390340 GCF_002738365.1 Cucurbita moschata
ATTATTATCTTTTTTTTTTTCTTTTCTCTTTTTTTTTTCGGGTCGTTACACCTACCACTATAGGGGGTCATGCAAATGCAAAGATATGTAATCATGCTCTTGGGACCCATCTTTATTCTCTAGGGGTGACCTTCAGTCTCGAACTACTATGGATGTGTAGTACTTCCTTACACACGACTCACACGTGCAATTAGTATTATATAAGCATGATGGATATCCTTAGATGTCATAAAACTTGGGATACTTAAAAATCCAACTTAAGAAGAGAGTCTTGAAATTTTAACTATGGTAATATCTTTTAACAAGGTTGACATAGCTAGGAAAAATTCATCGATAATTTTGTACAACAATTTGTTTATGTTAAACTTTTTGCAATGCGTTCGTGTGGGGTACAAGGGAGATTACCACAAAACTTCTAGTTTATTTAGAGATAATGTCCCACCTCTGTAAACCTCGTGTATCTCTCACCCAAGTCAATTTTAAATCATGGTTTCTTAAATTTAAGGTATCTTGACAACCTCATAATGTAGTCCCTCTCCATATACCTCTAAAACTTTGACCATGATCGTAATGCCTCATTCAATCTATGACTCGATACTTTTAAATCACCTTATAACTTTCATACTTGTCACTGTATTATTTATTTATTTATTTTTAATTTTGAATTCGTATTAAGGGCAGGAAAGTTTTCTACATTTCAGTACTTCCATTAAAGGCACTTATGTCATTCATTAAATTGCACAAAGTTTTCAACTTTTATGGTCTTAACTCAATTCTTTTTTTCTTTCCAAGTGGTAAGCTCAAATCACTTTTTTTTTCGTGATACTTTAATTTCATATTACATACTTCATAGTGACAAAATTTTCTTTTGACACTACCACCTTTAATATCTGTAGCAAACTATAAGATATTGTCATTTATCAAGCTTCCTAGGTCATTTTCATTTCATGTGAAATTACTTACTCATTAGTATACGTTGGTACATTCCTTTTCATCTCTATGGTCATAACACTGTGTAATATATCTATGTCCAAGACGTCTAACTAAAACATATGACCTTCCTTAGCAAAATTATTTTCATGCATTCACTAACATTTAGTAGCTTACTATACTATAGCTCCCCATTCACAGTACCAACCTCACTAAATCTAAACATCATCAATACATCAATTTACATTCACATTCCACGCAAGGTAAAACATAACATATTCTACATTATAATAAATATAGAAAAGCCAACAATAATGCAATTAACTATAATACATTCAGTGGTGAAAATTCAATTATGAGCTATATTTTATAATGACCAAGCAATAACAACATACACAATCAACGACATTTCATTTTCTTATTTTACACAAGACATACCATACGGAGAAGGGGCATCGACGGTGGGACCATGGAACATGCCAAGCCTATTTGGGCTATTACAAGAACACTCCCGCCCATATTGCAACAGCTAGATTAGCCCAACGATCTATGCAATCCATCTCAATAGTATGCCCGTGGTCCAATAGCCTGCCAACAACCAAAGATTACATAGATGGGACATTGTCTCTAAATCAACTCAAGTTTAGTGGTAATCTTCCTTATCCCCCTACAGGAATGCATTGCAGAAAACTTAACATAAAAAACTTAGAGAAAATTATCGATGAATTTTTCCTAGCAATGTCAACTTGGTTAAAAGGTATTACCATAGTTAAGGTTTCAAGATGCCATTTTAAGTTTGATTTTTAAGTATCCCAAATTTGATGGCATCTGAGGATATCCACCCGGCTTATAAATACCAATTTTTAGAAGAGAATTTTGTTTAGCCCCTTCTTGATATTCCAAATGTGTTGAAGAAGAAAAAAAAAAGTTGTGGTGCCTTTGGGTTATGGTTATAGGAACTTTAGTTTTATGATGGACTAAATAAGGGATACCAAGAGAAAAGCCTATTTGACAATGTTTATAATTAAAGTTACCAAATTCTCAAACTCTAGCTTTGCCACAAATCAAATAGAGCAAGTGGTTCGTAGATACATGTGATTTACTAGTGCATTTGATTTGCATTGGGTTAGGGTGGAGTTTTAACTAGTTTCATGTCATGATTTTGATTCCAAAAATTTACTAGAATTGGGATAAGTAGCCCAAAGAGAAGAATATTACAAATTTCTTGATTTTGTATGGGAAAATAGGCAAATTTGCATATGTAGTTCATCTATAAAGACTAGACATTAATGATGAACCAAATCAAGTGGACAGTTACATACAATACAAATACAAACAATAATGAGGAAAGGAAAACAATTTTTTTTATTATTAAAAATATAGAGAATGAACAATTTTTATTGGAACCATTCCTCCAGTGAATTCCCTCGGAACTTCTATAGTAAATGGACTATACAGAGTTGTGATCAGTCCAATATTGTAAAGCCCCGGTATCTATTACCAGTCAGAATTGGACCATAATGAAATTTCGGTTTATAACGGCACCATAATATCTGATTGGGGAGGAAGATTAGAATTAAAGATTATTCAAAAAGCAAGGATATGGGCTCATGTGAGTAGGAAACATAAAATATCTATTCTATTTTTATCATCACCTATGGGTTCAAATCTAAGAGAAATTCTAGAGAATGTTTGCTTAAGTGAATTTTTTTTGTCTTTCATGAATGACAAGGAGAGAAAAACTAATTTGGATCAAAAGAAAATGTCATTTTAGAGTTTTATCAACAATTTTCTTATGTATGCAAAGATCGGTATCTTAAAATGAGATTTTGAGAATGTATGGACAAAAGGGTCAATTATTGAACCTTTAGCAAAGTTGAGAGAATTTGATTTGAAGAAAAATGTAAGACAGAAAACTACTAAAACTATTGATCCAGTTGATGGAATGATCATGAAGAAGAAAAAAAAAGTGAGGATCTTGGGATTAAGATTGAGCAAGTTTGCCAACCTTATTGTACACATGAACATTTATTTCAATGAAGTACGTGAGCCACAAACCTACTAATGAGTTCGGTTGCTCATGAAATTTTAGGAGAATGCTCAATATGACATGATAATGTTATGTACGAAATTGGGTGACCATTAGGTTATGACGATGGGCTAAACCAAGTGTAGGGGTAAAATGACTAAAATACCCCTATAATTATGTACCACTAGCTTAGGACTAAAGTGACCAATAAATGACATGAAATTTGATGAGGAGCCTTATGTCCTAGCCTAAAGGGATTACATAAAGTAACAAGATCATTGGAATATGTTGAAGAATTAAACCAAGATTTGGGTGGTAAATGACCAAAAACTCTTATGGAAATTCTATGGTGTTTTTAAGATCTCAGAAGACTCAAAATCTTTGCATACTTACCTTTAATATCATAAATGTGTCTCATATAATTTTCTTATACTATTTTGAGTCTTCTGAGATCTTAAAAACACTAAGAAAATTATATGAGACACATTTATGATATTAAAGGTAAGTATGCAAAGATTTTAAGGAGATTATGACAATTTTGGAATATGAATCAAGATTTAAAATACGTAAATGACCAAAAGACACGGGATAAGAAATCAAAGTTTTTATGAATACCAAGTAATAGGTTTACTAAAGTTTTATGCATGCAAATTAATGTTTATGACTCGTATGGATTAGGATATACTTGTTAAGAATTCTTTCTTAGTTGTGCTTCAAGACTTAACAAAGAACTCTCAGAACGAAAACTCGAGTTATTTCGAGATTAAATCAGTTTGGAGGAAGAAAGTTTTTTTTAGAGGTATACAATGTAACAGCAGAAAAAACAATAATAATAATAATAAATAAATAATAAAAATTAAAAAAAAACATATGGTAACCCATCCCTCCTCTCTCCTACAATCCCTCACCATTCATTCCCTCAAAATAAATCTACCAATAGATCAGGAATTCCTTTTTCTATAAAAATGGTTGGAATTTGTGCCACAAGCCTCCTAGCTTTTTGTAATTGAAAATTTTCTTATTTATGAACTAACTAATTTGTTATTGCGTGAAACATTATCCAATAACCTTGAACAATATGTAGTTGACATACACGAGGATTATGTTCAAGTAATAACCTAAAAGGTCTATAATAGATGGATAAGGTTGGGTGCCTTATCTTGGTAACACTGTTGATATGAACTTCTGTCTATGAGGATGATAATATATGGATAAGTGTTAAGGATATTTAGTAATAAATTATAGTTTACCATATATATTAGATTTGATATTTTATTATAAGGCAAATATCTAACATTTGCCTTATTACTATAGGTATCTTTCCATTTATTGTTATTTTCATTTATTACTATTTCCATATCCTTGTAATTTATTTGATTATAAATAAGATAACTTTCACACCATTTAGGTGTGGTGGATTCAGCAAACATTCACATGGTATCAGAGCCATTTTGGTTTAGCAACCTAGATCCTTTCTTTTCAATGGCTTTTGAAATCTTCTACTGTTCTTCTCCACCACCACTGTTGTCTTTGATGCCGCAGGGGCAGTCGTCATGGCTGTCACATGCAGAGTCGATTGATTATTCTTTGGCTCCACCTTTTTGACCTCCAAATCATCCTTCGCCATACTCTGTACATACAACCTCACCTTTTCCAAACATAGCCTCTTTCATTTTCTTCCCAATTTTTCCTTCATCCTTCACAAAAACCCTAATCTTAGGATCTTCATCAGCATTCCTCTTCGAAAATATACAGAATCTCAATAAGCCCATCGACCTTCTGCAGAGATTTACCTTTGGAATCTGGGCGCCGCACTGGCATCTTCGCCAACCAAGTTGCCACTGCCCTTCTCGCCAAAATTGGCTCCTTCGCCCCAATGTGGCGACTCTTCCAGCTGCCCTTCTCGCCAAAATTGGCTCATTCGCCCAATGTGGCGACTCTTCCGGCTTCAACATTGTCTTTGTCCCTTGCTCTAGGTTTCCCCTTCTACTTCTTGGGGTTAGACATATTCTCACCAGAGCCAAGTCAGCATCGTCGCTAAACGACAATCCCTCTTCATGGGTTAGACATATTCTCACCGAAGCCAAGGCAGCATCGCTGCTGAGCGGCGATCTCTCTGCAGTTTTCGATGGCCAAGAAAGTGTTTCTCTACGCCTCCTTTGAACCAGGTTGTTAACATTTTTGCGAAAAGTGTTTCTCAACCTCTTTGAATTTTTCAGATTCAAGCTTCACGTTCGTTTAAATCCGACGCTTAGCTTGCGGTGGGGTGTTAAGGATATTTAGTAATAAATTATAGTTTACCATATATATAATATTTGATATTTTATTATAAGGCAAATATCTAACATTTGCCTTATTACTATAGGTATCTTTCCATTTATTGTTATTTCCATTTATTACTATTTCCATATCCTTGTAATTTATTTGATTATAAATAAGATAACTTTCACACCATTTAGGTGTGGTGGATTCAGCAAACATTCACATGGTATCAGAGCCATTTTGGTTTAGCAACCTAGATCCTTTCTTTTCAATGGCTTTTGAAATCTTCTACTGTTCTTCTCCACCACCACTGTTGTCTTTGATGCCGCAGGGGCAGTCGTCATGGCTGTCACATGCAGAGTCGATTGATTATTCTTCGGCTCCACCTTTTTGACCTCCAAATCATCCTTCGCCATACTCTGTACATACAACCTCACCTTTTCCAAACATAGCCTCTTTCATTTTCTTCCCAATTTTTCCTTCATCCTTCACAAAAACCCTAATCTTAGGATCTTCATCAGCATTCCTCTTCGAAAATATACAGAATCTCAATAAGCCCATCGACCTTCTGCAGAGATTTACCTTTGGAATCTGGGCGCCGCACTGGCATCTTCGCCAACCAAGTTGCCGCCGCCCTTCTCGCCAAAATTGGCTCCTTCGCCCCAATGTGGCGACTCTTCCAGCTGCCCTTCTCGCCAAAATTGGCTCATTCGCCCAATGTGGCGACTCTTCCGGCTTCAACATTGTCTTTGTCCCTTGCTCTAGGTTTCCCCTTCTACTTCTTGGGGTTAGACATATTCTCACCAGAGCCAAGTCAGCATCGTCGCTAAGCGACAATCCCTCTTCATGGGTTAGACATATTCTCACCGAAGCCAAGGCAGCATCGCCGCTGAGCGGCGATCTCTCTGCAGTTTTCGATGGCCAAGAAAGTGTTTCTCTACGCCTCCTCTGAACCAGGTTGTTAACATCTTCACGAAAAGTGTTTCTCAACCTCTTTGAATTTTTCAGATTCAAGCTTCACGTTCGTTTAAATCCGACGCTTAGCTTGCGGTGGGGTGTTAAGGATATTTAGTAATAAATTATAGTTTACCATATATATTATATTTGATATTTTATTATAAGGCAAATATCTAACATTTGCCTTATTACTATAGGTATCTTTCCATTTATTGTTATTTCCATTTATTACTATTTCCATATCCTTGTAATTTATTTGATTATAAATAAGATAACTTTCACACCATTTAGGTGTGGTGGATTAAGCAAACATTCACATGGTATCAGAGCCATTTTGGTTTAGCAACCTAGATCCTTTCTTTTCAATGGCTTTTGAAATCTTCTACTGTTCTTCTCCACCACCACTGTTGTCTTTGATGCCGCAGGGGCAGTCGTCATGGCTGTCACATGCAGAGTCGATTGATTATTCTTCGGCTCCACCTTTTTGACCTCCAAATCATCCTTCGCCATACTCTGTACATACAACCTCACCTTTTCCAAACATAGCCTCTTTCATTTTCTTCCCAATTTTTCCTTCATCCTTCACAAAAACCCTAATCTTAGGATCTTCATCAGCATTCCTCTTCGAAAATATACAGAATCTCAATAAGCCCATCGACCTTCTGCAGAGATTTACCTTTGGAATCTGGGCGCCGCACTGGCATCTTCGCCAACCAAGTTGCCACTGCCCTTCTCGCCAAAATTGGCTCCTTCGCCCCAATGTGGCGACTCTTCCAGCTGCCCTTCTCGCCAAAATTGGCTCATTCGCCCAATGTGGCGACTCTTCCGGCTTCAACATTGTCTTTGTCCCTTGCTCTAGGTTTCCCCTTCTACTTCTTGGGGTTAGACATATTCTCACCAGAGCCAAGTCAGCATCGTCGCTAAACGACAATCCCTCTTCATGGGTTAGACATATTCTCACCGAAGCCAAGGCAGCATCGCTGCTGAGCGGCGATCTCTCTGCAGTTTTCGATGGCCAAGAAAGTGTTTCTCTACGCCTCCTTTGAACCAGGTTGTTAACATTTTTGCGAAAAGTGTTTCTCAACCTCTTTGAATTTTTCAGATTCAAGCTTCACGTTCGTTTAAATCCGACGCTTAGCTTGCGGTGGGGTGTTAAGGATATTTAGTAATAAATTATAGTTTACCATATATATTATATTTGATATTTTATTATAAGGCAAATATCTAACATTTGCCTTATTACTATAGGTATCTTTCCATTTATTGTTATTTTCATTTATTACTATTTCCATATCCTTGTAATTTATTTGATTATAAATAAGATAACTTTCACACCATTTAGGTGTGGTGGATTCAGCAAACATTCACAATAAGGATGATCATGTGCGACTCGATCTTAATCATGAGTGAGTTATGAACTTCTGTCTATGAGGACTTGTCTTTTGATTTGCATGGGTGAGAATGGCTTTTGTAGCCGATTCAATATGCCTACCCTTTTGGGGACTTGACCAAATAGGGAGCTGGGAACATAGCCTCACAAGATAGAATTTACTTCTTCCCAAGGGGTTCCACCCTCTCATTGGCCCGAAAGGGACTCAATTTATGATTGGATCATAAACGAATTGTTTATCAGAGAATCAGTGGTACTTAAGGTACAAGATGTAATTACGGGGTAAAACGGACTTTTGACCCAGCTGTAGTTACGAATAACTCGTGAAGGATGGACTTGTCTTTAATGGTAACCCATGGACATAACTTTTCCTACACTGCATAAGAGTTCAACTATAGAACTATAGTGGAGTAACCTACCGTTAATGAATGAAAATTAATTAATCAAAGAGATTAGTTAATTAATTTGATGTCATTGGAGTTAGAGCTTAGAACCCGTAAGTCCATAAGATTCCCATGCTAGCTCATAATACACCAAAAAATAAATTTAATTAAAAGAATAAATTTGAAAGATTTCAAATTAATATATTTGATATATTAAATATTAAAAAAAAAATAGATTTAATTTGAAAAGTCCAAATTAGAAAAGTATATTTATTGTTTTGATACATTAAATATTAATTAATATATATATATATATTCGAAAATGGAATGAGATTCCATATTGAAATAGATTGTGATATTTAATATATGGTTTAAATAAAATATTGAAATATATTATTTGGCAAAATATTCTTCAAAGTCCTTATAAATAGGACTAAAGAGTCTTTGGCCAAAAGTGTAGTTTTTACACCATCTCCGTAGAATTCTCCTGTTATTCTAAAAGGTTCCCACAAGCCAATTTATTGGTGTTAGAGTCATAGCCCGGAAGACTTTGTAGAAGAGCTTCGTTGTTAAAATCAAGAATTGTAATCTACGATTTTTATAAAGGTATGAGTTATTGCTTTCCTATTTACTGCTTATGTTTTAATTCTTATTAAAAATTAAACGGTTCCCAATGCTTCCGCTACGTGGATGGAGAGTTCATCCCCTTCGATTAGTATCAAAGCCTATTGATTTTTATTTGAATTAAGAAGTAGCATGGTGGATATTTTATTTCAAATAATATATGTGATATATTTATGAGTTCTTTCCAAAATTGATTGTTTTGGCATATGGGTGTGGCATTAGATTTACAGCTTTATTAGACAAATGTATACCTATATGGTTTAGGCCTATTGTAAATTGAAAAAACGGTGGCAGCAACAGCGTTGCGGAGTTCATCAATTTGTTGTAAAATTTAGGGTTTATTAATACATTGATAGCCTGATTAGTAGCGGATTTGAACTTGATAGCCTGGTATGGGCTAGATGCCTTCCGATCGTCAGATACAATACACGATTTTCTCTATGCATTCTTTCTAAGTATGATAGAGGTGACGACGGGAGAAAGTTTGATCTCTTCCGACGAGAAAAGTGAGAAATTGTTGGGCTTTTCGAGGTTCTCTTATTAGGCAAAGAGGTCGGATAGCGAAAGTAGCGGGGAAAGACAAAGATCTCGCTTCAGTATGGCTAGGCAGCAGCAAGGAAGGTCTCTCTCGCATCTACACTTTCGAAGCTCGTGCATAAGAGCTTGAAGTGATTCCATTTCTTTGTTTCGAAGCACCACTTGGTTCTAAAGGAAGGCCCAGTTCTAAAGGAAGGTCCCAGTCTAATCTTATCCTTTCTTTTTGTTATTGGTTAATCCATTTTTCGGAAAAGGGCTATACTATTAACTATAGGATGGGGTCCTCTAAGAAAGAGAAAATTAGCATTGCCTCGTAGTCGTGAAATTGTTTCAAAAAGGAAAAGATCTTAAACTCTAATTTTTGTTTCATTTAGAATGGTTTAAAAAATGGAAGATCTTGAACCCTAATTTTTACTACATTTGTAATAGTCCCAAAATGGAGAGATTTTGAAAATCAAGATATGTCTTAGATTTATTTCCAATGTCTAAGGTATGCTAGATATGCGGGTCAATTTTGTTATATTTTTTAATTTAATTATGCATATGAGATATGTTTTAAATTAATTGATTGAATGCATAAGGTATGTTATTTAGGTTAAAATCCCAACATAGGTTAAACATAATCATGCATTTTAATTATTTTTTTAAATATAAATGTTATATTTGGAAAAGTTTGATTAGGTTGTTTCCTAATAGGTTTAAGATGATTTCCTAATTAGCATGTATTTTCTATATACATTCTGAGTATAATTGTTATGTTTGGAAATAAATTGAAGAAATTAAATTAGGATATTTATTTCTTAAATTGAAGGCTTGATATTTACTTAAGGCTTGATATTTACTTAATACAATACGATTAGGGTATATTCTAATAGGATTATAATTTTGAGTAGTTTATTCGATATGATTTTAAAGGGTTTAAAATTCTAGAATGGTAAGATTACTCACTAAGAGAATTAATTTTTAATAACATTAAAGACAATTTAATTCACGTTGGTTCGTTAATTAAAGATTAATAAATTTCAAATAAAGAGTATAAGGAACTCTCTCCAAGAAAGGTTCTAGTTAAAAAATATAGCAATTTTATTTGAAATTCATTAATCTTTAATTAATCATTAATTACTAAATTAATGAACATACGTGAATTAAATTGTATCTTATTAAAACTAATTCATTTATTGAATAATCTTAAAATTATAGAATTTTAAACCCTTTAAAATTATCCCTTCGATTTAAGAAATAAATATTCTAATTTTTTCATGTATATGGAAAATACATGCTAATTAGGAAATCACTTAAACCTACTCGGAAAAACTTAATCAAATTTTTCCAAATATAACATTTATATTTAAAAAAATAATTAAAATGCATGATCATGGCTTAACCTATAGAGAGATTTTAACATAAATAACATGTCTTATGCATTCAATCAATTAATTTAAAACATACCTCATATGCATAATTAATTAAAAAATATAGCAAAATTGACCTGTATATCTAGCCTATCCTAGAAATTGGAATGGAAATAAATCAAATTACAATAATTTAAATCCAAGACATATCTGGTTCTTCAAGATCTCTCCATTTTAGAACTATTCCAAATGTAGTAAAAATTAGGGTTCAAGATCTTCCATTTTTTAAACTATTCCAAATGAAAAAAAATTAGGGTTTAAAATCTTTTCTTTTTTAGAACAATTTCACATTTAAAACCCTAAAATTTACAACAAATTGATGAACTCGACAACACAATCGCCGTAGCCATTTTTTTCAATTTACAATAGGCCTAATCCATATGGGTATACATTTGTCTAATAAAGCTGTAACTTTAATCTAATGTCACGCCAATATGCGAAAACAATCAATTTTGCACAGAACTCATAAATATATATCACATATATTATTTTAAATAAAATACCCACTATACTACTTCTTAATTCAAATAAAAATCAATAGGCTTTGATACTAATGGAAGGGAATGAACTCTTCATCCACGTAGCGGAAGTATTGGAAACCGTTTGATTTTATTAGGAAGGAAAACATAAGCAATAAATAGAAAAGCAATAACTCATACCTTTATAGAAATTGTAGATTACGATTCTCGATTTTAACAACGAAGCTTTTCTACAAAGTCTTCCATGCGATGACTCTAACACAGTAAATTAGCTTGTGGGATCCTCCACCTTTTAGAATAATAGGAGAATTCTCATAGAGATGGTGTAAAAACTATATTTTTAGCTCAATATTAGAGTCCTATTTATAAGGACTTTGTAAGAATATTTTGCTAAATAATATATTAAGAAATAATATTTTAATTAAACCATATTTAAATATCATAATCTATCTCAATAGAATCTCATTCCATTTTTTAATATATATTTTCATTTAATGTATCATTAATATATTTTTAATATTTAATGTATCAAATACAATAAATATACTTTTCTAATTTGAACTTTTCAAATTAAATCTATTTTTCTCCTTTAATATTTATGGTTTATATTGACGATGTTCATCAATTTGTTTATATCAATTTGTTCTCCTTTAATATCAATTTGTTTAATGTATCAAATACAACAAATTGATGTACATTGAGAACTCTCATTCTCTATAGGGTACTTTTCAAATCAGAACATCGTCAATATAAACAATTGAAAAGTCTTGAAAATGATATAATTGAGTAATAAAAGGAGTATCTATGATTAACTATTGTCCTAAGTCCTTTACTAAGAGGAAGGAATTTATGAAGCAAATTCCATCATTGCAAACATGAACTTTAGATAGTTTGTAATTAATTTTGAGTTTGCTGTTGTTTGCACCTCTAAGGCTCTCAGTAATTTTTTCAAAATACTTTGTAGGTATTAGGCCTTCTTGAATACAATTTTGATCGGCTCCAGTATCTATGCGAGCTTTTAGTGTGATTTTGAAATCATAAATTTTTAAGGTAACGAGAGCGTACCATTTTTGATATTGAGAAGTGGTGATAGCTCCAACGAAGGAACTTTGAAAATGTTCTTCGTCCAGGTTCGGTTGCGCCGTTTTCCTTTGTTCGAGCAGCCTTTCCTGAAGATTGAGAATTTCTTGACGAAGCATATAAGATTCTGACCTAGTTTCAGATCTTAACGCCTGTACCTCTTGTTTGGGATTATTAATCTCTCTTTGTAAATCTTGAGTAGTGAGTTCTCTTGGTTTTTCAAATCTTTGGAGAACTAATTGGAGTCTGTAGGGATTTTTTTCTTCCCTTTTAGGTGGTTTAGAGATTGTCATGGCATCTCTAAGTCGTTGAGCAATTTTCTGTTGAATTTCTAGATCTTGAACTTTTTCTACTACTTCGAGTAGAATTTCTTGATCCTTTGTAAGGACATTTATGCATCCTTCGCATGTCCTTTTTCCCTCCTGTTCTGATTCGTATTCTGTGCTAGAATATGAATCGCATTCTTCTTGGAGTTCGAGGATTTCTCCCTCGCTTGATTGCTCTGAGTCGGTTAGGGTCAGTTGTAATAGCTGATTTTTCAGCTCTAGATCTATATCCAACTCATTGATCTTTCCTCTGATCGGACACTTATTAGCATAATGTCCTTCTTCTCGACATTTGAAGCAAGTTTGCCTTTTCTTTCCTTTATGGGATTTTGTAGGAGTATACTTCCTTCTTGAATACGTTGGCTTTTGAGACTGCACGGGTCTATTCCGATACTTTTCTCTAGACCTGTACGAATTATAAGGTTTTGGATGCATCTTAACCTTCTTTCTTCTAGAGGTTGAGGGAGCTTCTATGTAACGACCCGGGAAAGAAAGAAAGAAAAAGAAAATATTATATATATATATATATATATAATAAATGAAAACGAGAAAA
>NW_019268573.1:394262-394581 GCF_002738365.1 Cucurbita moschata
TATTCATGATTGCATGTGTTTGCATTAGCATGGCCCCTTTAGTGGGGTCACTTACTGAGTATTTCTTCGAAATACTCAGGCCGTGTGCCATATTGTTTTTCAGGTAAAGGCAAGGCTCCCATGTACGATTGACGGTGGCATCGTGATCAGAGACTGTGGCGCGTGCATAGGATAGTTGCATATTTAAAATTTCTAGTCTTGGTTAGGATAGGGCGTTTGCATTTCATTCATCTATATTAATTAATTTGTAATCGTTTTATTTTGTCTTTTGAACTCCAGCATGATGTTTGAAACACGTAAGTCCGGCAGTGTTTTTCAA
>NW_019268573.1:394719-394974 GCF_002738365.1 Cucurbita moschata
TCTGTAGACTAGCCTACAATGTAGGCTTGGCACGTTCCATGGTCCCAACGTCGATGCCCCGTCACCGTCAGGTACGTCTTGCACAAGATAAGAAAAGAGAAACGTTTTCAAACTTGCATGCATTTTTGTGTTAATGTTACTGAAATTGTTGTGATATTTCACGTATTTATTTAAGAGCATGATGTGATGTGTTGCATGCTGAGTGATTTTGTTTGCAATATGATGTGAACTTAGTAGATGTGATGCATAGCATAA
>NW_019268573.1:394991-395648 GCF_002738365.1 Cucurbita moschata
TGAGCCTTAGACTTAAGAGATGTTATCTTGGTTTCTAGAACCATGCTGCCTAGACCATGCGAAAGAGTAAGACGAGGAAGGGGACGACCTCTTATAAGAGATAGAGGACGAGATGAGGCTGAAGAGAGCCCACCTCGAGAGGGATCAGAGATAGGGTTTGAATTAGAACCCTTATTGTATGTATGGTCGGAAAGCAGCCCTGAGAGGGTAGACGTAGTAACTGAGGATAGAGTAAAGAATGATCAAGCAATAGTAGCTGACCAAACTTTAAGCGTAGTCCTAATAGTAGTAAAGATGACCGACTTCAACGTACTACTAGGCATGGATTGACTAGTTGCAAACCATGCTATTATAGAATGTCGCAAAAAAAAAAAAAAGGTGATATTCTCACCATCGGTGGGACCTAGCTTTAAATTTAAAGGCACAAATACCGGGGCTACCCCCAAAAGTAGTCTCGATGATGAAAGCAAAGAGATTAGTCCAACAATGTGGTTGGACTATATTAGCATGTGCCGTAGACGTAAGAGGACAAGAAAAGGCCCTAGAAAACGTGTCCATCGTAAATGAGTTCCCAAATGTGTATCCGGATGACCTACCTGGAATACCCCCTTCTCGAGTGGTCGACTTAATCATCGAACTCGAGCCGAGAACTGAGCC
>NW_019268573.1:395687-395942 GCF_002738365.1 Cucurbita moschata
GAGTTGAAAGAACTCAAGGCGCAATTACAAGACTAACGGGAAAAAGGGTTCATTCGACCTAGCATAATCCCCTGAGTTGCGCCAGTGTTTGTTCAAAAGAAAGATGGATCGATGCATTTGTGCATCGGTTACAGAGAGTTAAATAAGAGAACCATAAAGAACAAATATCCTCTGCCTAGAATAGAAGACTTATTCGATCAACTCAGAGAGGCAACGATATTTTCTAAGATAGATCTGCGATTAGGTTACCATTAA
>NW_019268573.1:396039-396482 GCF_002738365.1 Cucurbita moschata
CCTCACCAATGCTCCAGCTTTGTGAATGGAGTTAATGAATCGAGTGTTCAAGGACTGTCTAGACACTTTTGTGATCGTGCTCATTGATGACATCCTAGTATACTCAAAAACAAACTTGGTACACCAGTAACACCTCTAAAATGTCCTAGCCACCCTAAGAAAGAACAAGTTGTATGCCAAGTTCTCATAGTGTGAATTTTGGTTATGATAAGTTTTTTTTCCTAGGATACGTGGCGACAAAGGATGGAGTATCCATAGATCCTACTAAGATTAAAGCGGTCACAAAGTAGGAACGCCCAACTTCGGTAACACCAGCACAGAGTTTCTTGGGACTAGCAAGATACTATCGAAGGTTCGTGTAGCACTTCGCTAGAATAGCCTCGCCTTTGACACAGCTAACGAGAAAAGGGGTACCATTTATATGAAATGACGCTTGTGAGGCA
>NW_019268573.1:396717-396953 GCF_002738365.1 Cucurbita moschata
TGAAATTTGGTGACACTATCTGTATGGAGAGAAAAATTCAAAGTTTAACCGACCACAAGATTTTAAATATTTCTTCACCCAGAAAGAGTCAAATATGAGACAGAGAAGGTGGTTAGAATTGGTGAAGAACTACGATGTAGATATCCAGTATCACCCTAGAAAAGCAAATGTGGTCGCAGACGCTTTGAGTAGAAAGGTGGCTCACTCTTCGGCCCTCATTACGAGGGAAGTAAGGG
>NW_019268573.1:398808-399226 GCF_002738365.1 Cucurbita moschata
CGGTCCAATTGAGCCGGCCTGCAAACCAAACACTTGCGGCCCAGCCCAGTAAGCCGAGGCCCAACGTTTAGCCTTGGCCCAGTAGCCTTCCACAGCCCGCGACCCGAACCGGACTGCGACCCGCGCTACGACCCGACACTACCGCCCGACGTGGCTTTCTCTGCTGCTGCCACGTGTCACACAGCGGCGCGGCAGTCCTCGGCTCGGCTCGGCGCAAACGGCTCGGGCTCCCTCCGGCGGCTCCTCCGGCGGCTCCAGCGGGTTCGGCTCGGCTCACCTGTTTTCAGCCCGGTTTCCACTGTTTCGACCCTCCCGGATCTGTTTTCGGCCCCGATTAAGGAAACAAACCCCAGCGAAGTAGGAAGCCGCTCTCACGGAACGGGAGCTTACGTTTAGCTATTTAGGGAGTACTTCGGCC
>NW_019268573.1:399367-419456 GCF_002738365.1 Cucurbita moschata
GTGTTTGACGCACGTTGTGGTATTATGATGAGCATGATGATTGCATGATTTTTACCTTAATGTGATGATGTTTTCCATATTGAGCATGCTAGATGATGATGAGTGCCATATTGCATCATGTCGTTAGATCGACGTAGGACACAACCCTAAGAGCATGAAAATGATATTAATATAAATACCCACAATATGCGTTACCTAGAGTAACAAAGAGATGAGACTAGAGGGTTGTGTCAGAAGAGACATTACGATGGATTTAGAGGGACCTCATGCATTTTGTATGTTCATAAGCATAGGGCTACTTCCCCTAGAGATGATGAGTGCGGACGCGCACCTTATGTTGAGCGCGAATGCGCACAGGTGCGAAAGCACACAGATGAGGGTGTTCATGAGGCGCATGACACTATGGGGTTTCGCTGACCTCCGGACGTCGCTACAGATTAGCTTGACCAGAGGGTCCAGGGGGTGTGCGAGCGCCCTGGGGACTCACACTCGCACGTGTGAGTCGTGTGTAGGGAAGTACTACACATCCAATTTGTCCGAGACTGGAGGCCACCCCTAAGATGAGTAGAGATAGGTCCCTATTCATGATTGCATGTGTTTGCATTAGCATGGCCCCTTTAGTGGGGTCACTTACTGAGTATTTCTTCGAAATACTCAGGCCGTGTGCCATATTGTTTTTCAGGTAAAGGCAAGGCTCCCATGTACGGTTGACGGTGGCATCGTGATCAGAGACTGTGGCGCGTGCATAGGATAGTTGCATATTTAAAATTCCTAGTCTTGGTTAGGATAGGGCGTTTGCATTTCATTCATCTATATTAATTAATTTGTAATCGTTTTATTTTGTCTTTTGAACTCCAGCATGATGTTTGAAACACGTAAGTCCGGTAGTGTTTTTCAATGTTTTAACGTATTCTGAAGTTTTTAATTTTTCCGCGAGTAAAGATGAGCATGCTTAGGTTTTATTCTGCATTAGAGATGAGCATGAGACGTTAGTGGCGACTCTAGATATGTGGAAATTTAGGGTCGTTACATTCTATCCCCTTGCATCCATATTGATCACAAAATCTTCCAAGCTCTTTTCGGTTTGATATCGAAGAATTGAGCTTGTTTTGAATCTTTGACTCATTACAAAGTCCGAGTCCTCCTTCTATGATGAAGGATGCTATGGATCCGTATGCCAAAGTTTGCCATGGAATTGTTCCATTATACTTTGTCTTAAGACCATCTTTGATCCTCCTTGAGAAGTGTTTTGGTAGTCCATTGACAAAATTCTCTTTCCAGAATTCTAACGAACTATATGTTCTAATAAGAATTTTGCTGAAGTACATGTCTTTGTACCACCTAAAATCACCTAAGGTAGGGCATTTCAGATTCATGAGTATCTCGGCGGATCTCTCCTGGTATTTCAGAGGGTCGCCGACGAAGAATTCTATGAGGGTATAAATGAGGGTGTTGACAGCATCCTCTACCCTTTCATGTTGTATTTCGGTCCTAGTTGACGGACCTTCTTCTTTGATGACCTGAGTAGTTGGCCTAACGACATAGTGGTTTAATATCTGTTGGCGAGTTGTTTCATCGAGATATTTGTCCCACCAGTCTTTGAGTTGCCTGGTAAATCCGGTTACTAAAACTTGAGCTATCTGATGGTCGGATTTATGGCCCTGTAATTTATACGCGCCTGCGGCCATCATCATTTCATTGACAACATTCATTATCAGATAGTCAGACAATCCATCGATATTCCATTCATAGATTGCCATGCCATCGGAGTGGGCTTGAGTTTGTAGAGTCTTTTCTTCGAATTGAATTTCCAGAAAAGACGGTCGAGGATACCAGTTTTTCTGATCACTGGTATTATTTTGGCTTTTCCTGGAGATTCTTTCGATTCGATTGTAGAGAGGTTCTTCAACCTCGTCTAAAATCTCATCTTCGAATTCCTGGATTTCGTCGTCATTGTTTACGACATTGACAGATGAATCCTGATGTGTAATTCCAGGATTTAGGATTCTATCCAACTTTTCTTCTATTTTGGCCATAACGGCCTCTTCTTTTGAAATCCTCTTTGTAAATATGTCGAGGCTTGCCGGTCTGAGTATTGGGATTGACTCATCGACTTTCGGTACAGAGCTGCCCACTTGTTCTTGCAGAGTACCAGAATTCTTCAAGATTTTCCCTTCGATACTCTCAAGCTGAGTGGAGATCGTAGATAAAATCTTGTTTGAATAATTATTTTGATGCTGGATATTCTTGATATCTTTTGGGGTCAGATTCCCCTTTTCTAGCCCTTCTGGGATAGTTTTGAAAGGACTAGCTTTTACCTTTTCTCCATAGTAATTGTCGAATTCGACTTCTTCTAACGGAGGATGTTTTGAATATACTTCGCCTCTTCTGGTAGTCTTCCAGCTTCTTTGAGTCAAAGTGCATATTTGTAAAATATTTTCTTCAAATCATTCGAAGAATGGTATGTTTTCTTCTACGGTTTCCATGTGAGAATACCACAGAGCTCTTAACTCGCATCACTCAGTTTCTTTGTAGGTTTGGAAGAAAGCTTTTCTCTTTGAAGAGTTGGTAGCTAACATAAAATCTGCCTTTAAAAATTCTTTGTCTATCTAGAAATCAGCTGTAATAACGTTTAGCTGGCTTTCGTAGACGAATTGAGTATCCATATCTATATGGGTTGGAGATCTTGAGCCGTCTTCATAGTGGATTGATGCCATTTTTTTATCATAACTACCCTCCTTTACCTTCAAGGGGTCATACATTGATCTTGAAATTCCCGGCGTACTTGGTTTAGAATTCAAGAATTCTTTTACTTTTGATTCTGACGAAGGTTCTTCGCTGAATTTTATCTCAACGCTTCCATCGTCATGCTCGATGATTTGTACTCGGTTTTGAGATTCCTTTTTCCTTGGAAGATTAACATCTTCTATTTTCCAGAGTGTATTTCTGCTTATTTGATCCCAAGAAAGGGTTTTTGGAACAGTCACAGAAGACTTTCCAATATTTGCTTCTATGAGCATGGTTGGGCCTTTTGGTGAGGATCTTAATGCTCTTGGAGAAATATTTGTATTCATGAGTTTGTAATAAACCCTGAATATGACGACTGAAGAATGAGTTTCAGCATTGATGTTCAAATTTTTTTATTGTAAATCCAACATGAGGGCTGATAATATGTGCGGGTCGTGGAGCGACAAAGTAAAATTTGGATAGCAATTGAAATAGACTGGTCCATTCTCTAGATTGAATTGAACCATTCCTAATAAAGAATTTGAGAAATCTTCATGTCTCTTATCTCGTAAGGAGATAAGGACTGCGATATCTAACCCAAGTCTGAACAATGGTTTTACAGCGACTTGGACAAGACCGACGTGAAGATAATTAAATTCTTCACGGTGTTGGAGTATAAGGGATCTTGAAAAAAGATTCAGATGTGAATTGGGATATTTTTATCTGAGAATTTGATGCATGATCTTTGAGCAAAATTGAAGGTTGAAATTTGGTAGATAGTTTTAGGATCTACCTTTGGAATAGTCCAATTTTGGAGTTGATCTTCGATCTTCGCGATCTGATATTCTTGATTGACCGTATTTGAGATTGTGAGATTTTCTCTCCTTTTATGCTCATTTGAACTTTCTTCTTCATCGGTAGAACATTTGAAATGGTTTGATTTTCTTAGCTTTCTCAGAAATTCGTTCATAAAGAGATAGGTAAGATAAGAGATAGAGTAGAATGATTTTTCTCTGAATTCTTCAATTGATAATCAAGAGAGAGCTATCGGCCGATCGATGCTCTCTTTACATTAATGAAGTCCTTTTATAGACTTCGAATTTGAACGTAAATTTGAAAAACGCCATCTAAGAGATAAGATCGAATCTAGGAGGACAGGACCCTTGCAAGATCTGTTTTCCTAAAAGTAAGAAAAGATATAATAAACTAATAATTTAAAAGACTAATAATTTACAAACACTAATAATTCACATGTGAGCCTTCACTGTGTGGCTGACAAGTTGTCAATCTTTGTTTTGTCTTTGATAAAGGTGTCAGGTTGTAGATAAGATTTTCTTTAGAATTTTTCATATGACTAAACACCCAAGCTTGCCAACGGACTTACTGCGCTTCCCGCGTCTTACCACCTGGAACACAAGGGCTATTCGCTCAGCTATCACATACTCCAAATTCATCCGAATTTTTCTTATCATCCTCCTGGTTTCTGCAACGCCGTTTTTAAAGATCGAGTAACTCCTCTTCCCTCACAAAAATGTTGGCTCTGATACCATTCCTACGCTTAATGACTTGAGCCCTTACAATTTACATGAGCTCAGTCATCCTAGCTTAATACAATTAACACATGTTTTTACAATTAAATGCATATTTACATTTTTATGTAAACTTGAGCTGACAGGTAAAAATGACCCAGAGAGGTAGAAATGGCTGAGAGTAGAGAGGTAGTGGAGAGAGCAGATGTATTTATGTAGAAATTTAAAATAACATGATTTTAAACCTTCATTTCCCTTCAAGGACGCAGAGAGCAGAGATGGAGGCATTTCCCTCGAGCAAAAGGATGGAGAGAGGGAGGGTGCCTACTACCTAGGATCTGGAGCACGGAGGGAGAGAGAAATTTCTTTGGAGTAATTATTGGGTTTTGAAGTGTAGGTTTGGGCTTGAGCTTGGGATTTGGTTAGAGACCAGATAAGATTGTAGATTGGGCTTTGACTTTGGGCCTTAATTTCTTTTTTTTAATATTTTCGAGTTGGGCCAGGTTGACCCAATCATTTTCTTTTGGTACTCGAACCCAACCCAAATCAGATCGGGTTAAAAAAAATAGACCCAACCCAAACCCAAAATCCAATACAACCCAACCCAACCCTTATATTTTGGGTTGGGTCGGGTTGGGATCTTGGGTTTTTGGGTTAGGTGTACACCCCTACAACATTCCAAAACTCTACTCATAAAGTCTATAATGCTCACATGAAGTCCAACACATGGACCATTGTAAAATTTAGAAAATTGAAATTGAAATTGATGGCATAGTTCATATAGGTTGACTTGGATACAAGACAAAATCGAACTTTCTTAAGGATAAATTGGTGGCAACAACTTAAGCTAACTAGGTAAGTGGTCTTACTATCGGCATGGTTATATTTGATGTTGACACGTGCCTCGTGGTTCGACACGTGTCATATATATTGATATGTGTGAATTGTTTGTGGATCGATATGCTTATAATATGTTATGTATATGTTATAATATGTGAATTGTATGATAATAATTACGGTACGATGTGTTCAATGATATGTTTGAGATAGGATACGAGAAGGATGCACAAAACGAAATGTAGCGATAGGAGTAAGATACGTTCATGAAACGTTAAGGTTAAGTTACATACCGAAATACTATGGATATGAGAGATTGATAAAAGAATACAGTTAGGTTATGGGTAGAAAGGGATATGGGTAGAAAGGGATATGGGTAGAGAGGGATAGGTGTGTGATAGATTGATAGAACGATACCGTTAGGATACGTTCCTATGATGATTGATTAAGGTACGTTCAGGTAACGACATGACTGATATAGATATAAGAACGTTAAGGCTATGATAAGTTAGGGAACTATATGACCACAAAGTGTTTACAATATGATATGATTATGATGTATATATATATAATATGATATGAAAATGATATGAAATATGTTTTGGTACGAGATATGTGATAGATTAACTTGTTTATGATATGATATATTGTGATGCAATATGTTATGGTATGATATGTATATGGTGAAATGTTATGTTAAAAACATGGGACGTTATGTTATGTCTCCTAAATTGTGTGTATACAGCATAATTTGAATGACATGAAAACACAATAAATGACATGAAATATAACACCGTTAAAATTATGTTTGATATGAGAACTGAAGAATGAGAAACGATATGATATGAATGATGAACGGTATGTGAAATGAAATGAAAGATGATATGATATGTACAGAACGCTAGCGAGATTGTATTAAATGACAATAAAAATGGAAAAATGTTGGGACCTCATGCATTACGTGTCCTCATGCATTGGGGGATACCCCTACTCCCTTACGAGGGTACAAATGCATACATCCATTAGGTAGGTGAAGTATCGTTATGTTTTACATAATGCTGTCATGACGGTTACTAATTCTAATGAGTGCCCGAAAAAAGTTGATCTACCAGAGAAGGCTCGCCCGACAAGAAAAGGGGCCATACTTGCATGTATGGGCTGTGTGTATAGTATATGGTACACATCCTAGTTGCCCATTAGAATAGTGCAGAAAAATAGTCTATATGATAGGTCTCGTCATTGCATTCACATGTTCTTGCATTCCCTCAATAATGGGTTTACTTATCGAGTATTTCTTAAAATACTCAAGCCACGTGCTTCCTTTATTTTAGGTTAAGGCAAGATATTCCCGTACGATTGACGACGACATCACAACTCGAGACCATGACACATGCATAGGGTAGTCGTATTATTTTCTTAGACTTAAGCGAGAATAGGATGTTTTTTTTTATTTAAACGTTTATTTATTTTATTTAGTCTTTTGTTGTGTTGTTTTTAAAAGTGTTTTCAAAACACGTAAGTACATGACAGTGTTTGAAGTTGAAGGTTATGTTTTATGAAAGTTTAAATGGAGTATTTCTGCATTCAATGTTTATAATTTGTATACAGTAGTGACCTTAAATTAAGTAGAAAATTTTGAGTCGTTACAAGTAATTAAGAGAACAACTCATCTACTTTCGTTATATAGAAATAGTGAATTCCATCTCATGATATTATGTTTCCAACTCCCTATTTGGTCATGATATTGAATCGGCGAAAAGAGTCATTCTCACCCATGTAAATAAAAAAACAAGCCCTCACGAGCAGGAGTTCATGACTCACTTAGGATTAAGATCAAGTCGCATATAATCATCATGTGAAATATTAATATTCTCAATTAACGGATTTATAGAGAGATTAAATATTTCTTGGTTCAATCTTATACAAACTCTTTGTATAGAGGGTACCCCCACTTACATGTATCCACATGAACAATTTGGATCAAATCATTTGTACCCATTACAAAGTGGGTCGTATCAATAGTGTTACCAGGATAATGCATCCAACCTTATTCATATACTATAGACCCTTTAGGTTATAACTTGAACACGATCTTTTTATATGTCAACCATATAGTATTCAAGATTATATTAATAACCTTGGATTTTCATACAATGGTTACAAATAAAATAATAAAAATTACTGTAAAAAACTAAATAAACAATTACGAGGATTTGGGGCATAAATCCAACACAACAGTGGTTGGTTACCCGATACACGCAACGTATAACCCTTACCACATTTATAAATTTTAGCAATCACCCATGTGATACATAGTGGTTGGGATACCCGATATGCACATTTATTTCATTCAAAAATCATAACAGGCACAAATGCCGCCCGAAAACAATTATTTTCATAATCAATCATCATGACAATAAACAACATCCATATAAGAATTCATATAATTGCATACACATGTAAAAGTACTTTAGAAAACAAAACAATTTAGTTTCAATAAAAAGTCCCTTGTTTTCCCTCATTGCAACTAGAAATATCATACCAACCCCTAATTTCCATCACAGGCGTTGGTTGCTGCTTTGACGTCATACCTTACTATTGAAAGTTAGAGATAATTATCAGTGATAAATCGAATCAAGAATCGAGATTGGACTAAAATATCAAGCCTCACGAAACTAATTGTTCACTATTTTCGACGTTGGCGACGACGATGAGCTACCGTGCTCATGGCGGTCAATGGGTGGTTGCGGTGACACAGAGGAGGAAGGAAGAAAAAGAAAATGTAGACAAAAGAGGACGTTGACAACTGAGCGGTGGCGGCGATCCTCCGACTGCATGCACAGAGAAAGCAGGACAGAAGCACGATGGGTGGCTAGAGCTGTGGACTCAACTCTATTTTTTATTTTATTCCTTTTATTTATTTATTTATTTTTGTGGGCTGGGCTGGTCTTCACAAGTGATTTACGGGGCAAATATATATTTCTTTTGTGTGTGGGTATGGCTGGTCTTCACAGGTAATTTAGGGCCGAAGAGGAAGCCTCCACGCTTGGAAGAGGGACTCACCAGCATACTTGCCGATTCTCTCTCCCGCAATACTTGCCGACTCTCAGTACAATGATTTGCGGCAGGAAGAGCTATGTCTCAGGACCTCCAGCTTTCTCCATTGACGCCAAGCGGCTTCTTGTCTCACGGCCAACTCCGTCTCCGTCTTCAGTACCCTCCACTAGTTTGCAGGTGAATGCTTTCGTCTTTGCCTTTGTACCCAATTTCTATGCTATATATCAATTAGCTTAACACTTCATTCGTTTGGACCTTTCTGCCTCTTCTTTATATTACATCATTAGTCACAAGGCCTTGGTGACATCGTGTCACTGTGGGGTCGGCATCCAGTCCATCTAGAAGATGTTGTTATTCTTATTATTTATTTTATTTTGAAATTGGTATCTAATTAATCTTTAAATGTTCATTTTTATGCTAATTGAAGTATACTACAAACAATAATAATAATTAAATACAAATTTATATTATATGTCCAATAGATATACAAACTTTCATATGTATATACCTACCTATGTATATATGAGATCTTGAACATTAGTATTTTTCTTAGTAAAATGAGAACATTAATATACGTATGTATCGTACGTATATATGTATGTATGTTTGCATATGAAATCTTGAATATTAGCATTTTTTTCTCATGAACTAAAATGATGACTTTAACGTATTTGAAGATATTATTGTGACATGGAAATAAATTTGTTGATGATGGTAGAGTTAATTTGTTGATGGTGTTAGAGTTGTTGTATGTGTTGTTGTTCATAAAACATAATTTGAAATCGTGCACTGAATGTTCATAAATTATGTTGTTATGTTGTTCATAAAACAATAGTTTTAAATGTTGTTGTTCATAAAACATAATTTGAAATCGTGCACTGAATGTTCATAAATTAGGTTGTTATGTTGTTCATAAAACAATAGTTTTAAATGGTTCGCTGAATATTCATAGATTAAGAGGAGGCATCGCTTGGAAAACGAAGCATAAATTAACATAAACTTCTCATCTACCAGTGTTGAAGATATCAAAGTTTTAATGGCAATAGGGTGTAACATACGCTTTAGGGTTTTATAAGAGGAAGTATCACAGCCCAAAATTTGAATCTCGAAATCAAAAGCTGGACCAACAGACTATGCAACGAAATCATGTAAAAGCAAATAGACAAGACGAAATTACAAAAAAACACTTTAGCAATTGTGTAGAAAGTTTGAAATCCAAAACAAGGTGTTCAAGTAGTTTATGAGTTCTATGAAAAGTATGTAAATAGCTTACAAAACAATGCATGACAGATCTAAACAAAAATATGCATAGACTCCTAGACGCCCCGGGACACTCCTCTGTGGCATTAAGATTCAGCACGCATTCCCGCTCGAACCATGACATCACTCACCTGAAAAAACCAAAAGAGTAGAAAGAAATGAGTATAAAAATACTCAGTAAGCAGCCTACTTGTGAGCTCTTTTCGCATCCTTATCTTGGTAGGTATCCACGGTCTTTCTCGGGTTTCTAAGGAGAGTGATCTAAGCTACAACTCTCTTTTCTGTATCTTAGGAGGCTTGCCCATCTTATATAGTGAAATGATTAGTGTCCTGAGGTGAGGCGCGACGTCATAAGTAAATCTAAGGGGATCGTATAGCTGGATCTGAATACATGTCTCTCTCTGAACATCATCCGTGAAGGTTAGCTGACAACCCTCACACGGGACCATACATCCACTAAATTCGGGGTGTGACCCCCTGTGTGCCGGTTAGCTACTGAGTCGTCCTATGTGGCTCCACGTCCCCTACTCAGGGACGGGTTTCTACGGCCCAGGAGTCGTGTTCAGAAGACCTCTTAGCTATCACCACTAGGTCTGGCCACCTATCACACTTCCCTATCTGGATCTGCCAAGCTCAACGATCTTCGTACCGGAGCTCTGTCTCGACGGTACAGTATCGGAGCAGAGAGAGAAGTGGAGGTTCTGATGATACTATCCACACTTCTCAACTCTAGTGGGCTACTTACCGTTACTGTGGTGACCTACTATTCTTTTTAGGGTAAAACTTGGTGGCTTAGACTTGGATTCATGCATCTCTAGGATTCTCGTGTCTGGTCTCACAAACCTATCGGGTTTGGAATTCTGGGCTCTGGACCTACCAGTAATCATTTCGCGGGTCCATATGCACGGTGTTCTAGAGGTTTCCCATTCTAGGATCTCGTCTAGCCTACTTAATCACAAGCACCCTAATCCACGCTCATAATTCCTTCCTATTCAACAAGAAAGATAACACAAGCAATCATCATGCATAAGAGTTCACACGCAACAGTTCATGCAATATTAACAAACATGCTCAACGGGAAGATAACGTCCATCTTCACCCGGAGCGTAGATTTCACAAGTTTCCCATCCTCCTCATGCATCATACTTTTTCAGAATCTCAATCAAAACAGATTTAATAAACATTTCATATCTAGCTTTCCTTAATCATTTCATTTTCGCAGTTTTCATACAAATATGCTAGTTCTAGCTAGCTAAGTTTATGGGTGGTAGCATGCATGCTCGTTCCTAGCGGTTCCTACAAGTACTGTTCATGGGAATCCAAATGGTTACTTACTTGGTTGACGCGTGCCTTCCCGAGTGAGTTTTCTTGATGGAAAGGATTCCAAAAATTCTGGAATTTCCTTGACAAGTCCTAATTAACATAATAATAGGGTCAGTATCAAAATCGGGTCGAAAAACAAGCAAACAGAGACCGAACGGAAAGAAAAACAGTGACTCACGTGCCTACACGCGCCCTGGAGGTTTCTACGCGCAGATCCTACATGTGCGTGCCCACGCGTAGCTTCCCGAGCAATCGTGGGTCAGAGGCATCGGGTCGGGGCAGTTTACGGACGGAGCGATTCTCGTGCAGTGCCGAGTCGGGCCAGCTCGAATCCTCGTGCCTGACGCGTGTCCGCTGCCGGGTGAGGATGCACCTCACCGTGTCGATCACCGTTTCCACTGCGTCCGTACGCTGGCCGACGCGTGGCGGCATCTCCTCCCTCTCTCTTGCGTGTTTTCAATTTTTCCAATGTTAGCCTCTTTTACGTTTCGATCTATTTTCTTCCAATTTTTTTTTCTTCCAATCTGTAATTCGATTCAAGAAATTTTCTTCACGAACCTTGTAGATCTCCTATACTCCTTCGAAACAATTTTCTAATAATCACAAATCTTAACATTTGAGTTCGAATTCGGGAAAAACACGAGTTCTTACCGAAAATCACGTTTTCTTGAAACTCCGATTCGAACACCAATCTTGGCCGCTTTCACTCTGGAACTTAACCAGATAATGCTGTTGAAGGTAAGAATCCAAGGATCAACACAAAACGTCGCTAACACACGAAAACCTTGATAACTTCTCGATCTAGACATTTGTGGACTAACCTGAAGTTCTTGGACGTTTTGACGAAATAGGAAGGTGCGATTCGTGAGAGCACCTTGCCTCGGACTGTTGATGGTTTAGATTGGGGACTCGGATATCCAGCGTCGAACCGATCTCCTCCTCCTACCTCAAAAATCCTGATCTTTTTTCCCTCTTCTTTTTCCTCTTTCTCTCCCCTCTTCTTTCTCTTTTCAGATTATGACCCTGTCAAATCATACCCCTCAAAGTAATAATAGGGCAAAATAACTAGTTTACCCCTATTGTGACCTTGATTTTTTTTTTTTAAAAAAAAACTTGGGCGCTGTAGGAAGCATCGCTTGGAGGATGATTTCAAGGGCGTCAGGGCGTAACATATGCTTTATTATTATTTTCGAGCTCAACCAACAATTATCGGTAAAACAATAGTTTAAAATCGACGATGAATGTTCATAAACAATAGGTTTTTTTTTTTTTTTTTTTTTTTTTAAAACAAACATGTTCTATTTTTATATCATATTAAAAAAAATGTTTAATGGATTCAACAATAATAAGTGTTTTATCATATTCAATATTTTTAAAATTAATTGAAGTTTCAAATCTATAATTTAATTTTCTTACTTTCAATTTAAATTTAATTTTTTTTTAAAAAAAATTGACAATTCATTAATTTATTACACAAAAAATTAAAACTTTAGGGATATATATTAAGATTCTACTCAACTCATTTTATGAAGCATTGGAACAAGAAATAACAGAACAATCCAAGTAACACAATATGATGAGAGTAACTTATAATCTGTGAAAAGAATTTTTGTACAATCTCTGAAAAGCGTACTCTTTCTTACAGATCAAACCAAATCCCACAATTCCCATCTTCACTTGTGCCCATCTCCTCTCCTGCTGGGTCCTGACGCCAACGTGAACACTCGCTGATTCGACATGTCGAAACCGCCACCGCCGCCCTCGTTACCACCACCACCACCGTCCTTNAAAATAAAATAAAATAAAATAAAAAAAACGCATCGCTTGACATAAACTTCTCATCAATGCAGCTGAAGATATCAGAGTTTAACAATGTGTTGTAACAAAAAATTATCATCGACAGCTAAAGATATCAAAGTTTAACAGGTGTTGTAACGACCCGACTTTTTGCACACGCATCGATCGAAATCGTCACTTAATAATAAAAAATTTCTAATTTAAAATAAATACAAACATGCTAAATATAATTTATTAGAAAAGTCATCTTCGGTACCACTTTCTAAATAATTTAAAACCTGCAATTTAACTATTACCCTTACTAAATAATTTAAAAACATACCATTTAACTATTACAATAAGGTGATTAAAGAAACTGAAAGCATTCCAAAATTTACTAATAGTTCCCATGCAAGTGTTTGAACAAAACTTAAAATAAGAAAACAATACCATTTCAAAATTTCCTAATTCCCATATATTAGGATGTTCAAATATACAGATGTTTGAACAAAATTTTAAATAAGAAAACAACATTTCAAGATTTCTTAATTTCCATAAACTAGGTTGTTCCAACTCAACTTAAAACTAACAACATTCCAAGTTGGTATAAATGAGAGATGTTTGAACAAAATTTAAAATCATTCTTAGAACCAAACTTAAAATCATTCCAAAATTTCATAATTATCTGTTCGAACAAAACTTAAAATAATAAAATAAGTTTAATGTAAAAGCGTCATAAAAATAAATTAAAACATAAAACTCTAAGTTGTCCCGTTACCATCCTTTCTTTTCCACCATGCTTGTCACTCCCTGGCAAAAGTCTTAGCCTTACTACAAATCATTTAAAACAGAGTGAGTATGAAAATATTCCGTAAGATTCTTCTTTATTAGGGTCAGACATGCAAACTATCATATAGTTGATCAATCAAAATCAAGAGATCTCGGTGGTTGATTACTTGTAACACACAACGCGTAATCTACTCACCTAAAATAGTTTTCAATAATCACTTCTTAGTGACCAACAGTGGTTGGTTACCCAATACACACAGTGTGTAACCCTATTTCATTTTAAAACAGGCTTCCTTTCCACCCTCGTCACTCCCATGCTATAACATTGGCGAATAAAAGAAATATTTTAAATCAGGGTGAGTAGCCTTGTCCTTACCTGAAAGTCATTTAAAACATGGTGAGTATGAAAATACTCACTAAGGTTCTCCCTTGTTGGGGTCAGATGTGCATATCATATAGTTCATTAGTCAAAATCAAGGGACCTCGGTGGTTGATTACTTGTAATACAGTTCGTAAGCTACCCACCAAAAATAGTTTTCAGCAATTACTCCTTAGTGACCAACGGTGGTTGGTTACCCGATACACACAACGTATGATCCTTACCACATTTATAAATTTCAGCAATCACCCATGTGACTCATAGTGGTTGGTTACCCGATATGCACATTTATTTCATTAAAAAATCATAACATATACAAATCCGACCCCAAAACAATTATTTTCATGATCAATCGGCATGATAATAAACAACAACATCCATATAGCAATTCATACAATAGCATACACATTTAACGGTATTTTAGAAAACAAAACAATTTAGTTTCAATAGAAAGTCCCTTGTTTCCCTCAATTGCTACTAGAAATATCAGACCAACTCTTACTTAGATCGAACCTACATCAATACATTTAGGTTCACTTGATTTTTATCACTCACCGTTCTCTAGTCTCAACTCCTAATTTTCATCATAGGTGTTGGTTACTTCTTCGACTTCACACCTTAGTATTGAAAGTTAGAGATAACTATTAGTGGTGAGTAGGGGTGTAGGTGGTCCGGGTTGAGTTGGGTTGAGAAATTTTTTTGACCCAACCCAACCCTCTATTTTCGGATTTGGTTTAGGTTAGGTTGTCTTGTTGTTAAAAAAAATTATTTATTCAAAATTTTATAATTATTGGGATACAATCTTAAATAAAAGATATTAAAAGTTCACAAATATACACAAATCATCTAAAATTGTTCAATCTTAGATAAAAGATATTAAAAGTTCACAAATGAGAACAAGTGAAAATGGTAACATATTAACATAATTTGAAGTCCGTCCATTATTAGAAAAAGAAAAATATATATATAATATAAATTTTTGTTATAATAATATAATAATAAATACAATAAAAAATAGATAATAAATACAATAAAATTTAGGACTTTCTCAATTTTATAACAAAATCTTTAAATCGATACTAATTTTGCATGGATCAAATTTTGTGTCATTATCTTACGTGGTAAAGAATTCTTAAAATAATTAAGAATTCTGTCACACGTGTTACATGTTGATCCAGAATCTACATTTGAAAAACTCAGATATTTAAATTTATTTATTTTTTATCAAGTTCACTAATAAAAATGATAGAAGAAAAATAAAAAAAATTCTAAAAAATTTCAACGGTGGCTTTCCAACCAATACAAATATAGAAAATCCCAATTTCAAAAAATTCATTTTAGAATTCATAATATAGAAACAATATGCTTTAAAATAAATTATTTATATATATGTATAATCTATGAACATTGAATACTATAGACATTTGAAACAAAATAATGTCAATACATGTTTCAAATATATGTATAGTCTATGAACATGGAATACTATATACATTTGAAACAAAATAACGCCAACAAAGGTATAAATCAAATCATAATTAATACACCTATCATAAATTATATTCTTAAATTAAATTAAAGGATGGTTTGGAGAGTTAGGCAAAATTACCAATTTGGCACAGGATTTGTCCTATGAACCCGAAACTGAAACGAATTAATTCGAATTTAGAAAAATGAACCAAACCCAACCCAACCCTTATAGTTTGAGTTAGATTGGTCGAGGTTGTTGGGTTGAATGTACTAGTGGTAAGTCGAATCTAGAATTAGAATCGAGATTGGACTAAAAGCAAAGAGCCTCACGAAACTAACCGTTCACTATTTTTGGCCACAACGACGATAATGAGTAAGGTGCATATGGCGGTCAATGGGTGGTTGCTAGGACGTTGACGACTTAGCGGTAGCGGCGGTCCTCCAGTTGCATGCACAGAGAAAGCAAGAGATAGGCACGGTGGGTGGCTTAAATTTATTTTTTATTTTATTATTATTATTATTTTTTTTTTTTGTGGGGCTGGGCTGTGGGGATTTAGGGCGGAGGAAGCCTCCACAAAGAGGATAGTCATACTTCCGATTCTCTCTCCAGCCATACGCTTGGAAGTGTTGGGAATAAATAATAATAATAAAAAAAAAGAGTACTTTTTAATTTGGTTAATTTTATTAAGGTTTTTGGAATGGAGAGAGGTTATGGGATAGTCAATTTTAGATTTTAGAAAACCTACAAATTAAATAATTTATTTTCGACCGTGAAAAGCAGAGCAAGAGTTAAGTACAGTCTAATAGAAGAGGGCTTTTCAGAATTTCTTTGTCTCTTCCTCTCTCGCCTCTCGACATCTCATTCACAGCCTCGTGAGTGTTATTTTTTCAAGTTAGTTTTAGAGAAAGCGTTTATTTCTACAAATTGGTATAAGAGCAGACTGTTATTTTCTACAAATTGGTATCAGAGCGGACTGTTGTTTTCTACAAATTGGTATCAGAGCGAATTTTATTTCAACAAATTGGTATTAGAGCCGATGACGAACATGATGGGACAAATGCTGCTACCACGATTGACGAAGACGAACTACGAGAATTGGAGCATCCAAATGAAAGCTCTTCTCGATTCTCAAGACGCATGGGAGGTGGTCGAAGAAGATTTCAAAGAATCGAAGGATACCACGAGTTATACGGTGGCGCAAAACAAGGCGCTTAAAGAATTACGATCAAAGGATAAGGCGGATTATACATGCTGTTCCCAGCTGTTGACGAGTCGGGCTTTAAGAAGATTGCAAGGGCAACTACTTCAAAAGAAGCGTGGGACACTTTAGAAAAGGTGTTCAAAGGAACCGACCGAGTCAAGCAAGTGCGTCTCCAAACTCTGTGTGGCGAGTTGGAGAGCATGAAGATGAAGGAGTCAGAAAATGTATCTGACTACATTGTGCGCGTACAGACCGTGGCAAATCAACTAAATCGAAACGGAGAATGTTACCCGAGACGCGGGTTGTGGAGAAGATCTTGAGGTCGTTAACAGACAACTTCGAGAATGTTGTATGTGCCATAGAAGAGTCGAAGGACCTAGCGACGTTCATGGTTGATGTGCTCGCCAGTTCTCTCGAAGCACACGAGCAACGTACGAAAAAAAAGGAGGAGACACTCGATCAAGCGCTTCAGACTAAGGCATCAATAAAGGATGAAAAGGTATTCCACTCTCAAAATACTCAAGGTAGAGGTCGTGGAAGTCGCGGGAATGGTCAAGGTGGTCAAAGCAACAGTTATGAAGAAAATTATAAGGAGAAGAGACTATCGAGCCAAGCAAATTGGCGTGGAAGAGGATGCAATCAAGGACGCGGTCAAGGATATAATTCCAACGTCCAGTGTTACAAATATAAAAAATATGGCCACTATGCAAATAATTGTAACTCCAAAAAATGTTACAATTGTGGTAGAATGGGTCACTATGCAAGAGATTGTCTAGCCGAGGAAAAGGTGGAAGAAACGATCAACCTAGCCTTGGATGACGCAACAAACAGAGGCATTCTCTTGATGGCCCAAAATGAAGAGCTGAAAACAAAAGAATATGGCGGTGCGAAAGATGATGGCGATAATCGTGAGGTAGTGGAAACTGTTGGAAATGAGGTGATGCGCAGCGGATGTGGCAAAATCATGATAGTGGAGACAAGAAAATCGAAGAAAGATGAACAACCGAATAACAGAGAGCCCGAGCTCGAAGAGAGAGAGAGCTCCAATGGCCGAAAAGCAATTTGAGGAAGAAAGAAGAAAGAGGATGAAAATGGAAGAAGAAAAGAAAGAGTTAGAAATAAAGGTTGAAAGGTTAGAGAAGGAAATTACTAAGCTGAGTGAGAGTTCCTCTTATCTCAAATGGAGAAGGAAGAGAATGGGCAGGTAATCTCTAAACTTGTGAAGAAAGTTGAAGAAGGTGTGAAGAAAGAGAATGACCCGTTAATGGAGATTGATGCTCCAGTGGACGAGCTAGTGCGGGAGGAGAAAGATATAGAGATGCTGACTCAACAGAAAGACTCACTCGACGTGAACCTGAATCAAGTTCAACAGGATGCAGTGAATCTACGACACACGATTGAGACACTCACTCGTGATAAAGCCGAAATGTAGGAAGCAAAAATGGGAGTTGAAAATGTCGTTGTGGACTTGTAAAGGGAATTGAGTAAATTGAACAGAGCTATAACGTTTGAATCGAGCGTGACTGAGAACGGGAGAAATGAGGAGTTGGTATCTCAAATGAGCTATTCTCAAGAAGCTCCAAATGAAGTCTCATAATCATTTTAGGAGAGAGTAGGGCATGAGATAGCCAATTTTAAATTTTAGAAAACCTCTAAATTAATTCATTTTCCATGGTAAAAAGCCAGCCGACTAAGAGTTAAAGTGCAGTATAATAGAAAAGGGCTTTTTAGAATTTTTTTGTCTACTTGTCTCCCCCCTTTAGACATCTCTTTCACAGGATCGTGAGTGTTATTTTACCAAGTTAGTTTCAGAGCGAGCGTTTATTTCTATATATTAATATCAAAGCGGACGGTTATTTTCTGCCTATTGGTATTCTAGTGAATTTTGTTTATTTCAAGAGGAATTTGCAGATTCTCTCCACCCATGGACTCTGATTCTCTCCAGCCATACTACGACTCTCTCTAGCCACCGGCTCTCACTACAATGAGTTGTGGCGGTGGGAACAGTACAACGATTTGTGGCAGCGGATTTGCGACGGCAGGAACATGTCATAATTTAGTACAACTTATTTTTAGTTTGAATTAGTTAGGGAATATATGATATTCATAATCATTTAATATTAGAAGAATATATTAGTTAGTTTATATTTTTCTTGTTGGTAGGTATTAGTAAGTATCTTGTATCTATTTAAAGGGTGTGAATATGAATGAAGATTGAACGTTTGATCCCAATTCTATTTCTTATTCTTAAATATGTATTCTTTCGTAATAATATTTTCATATCTATTCACGCTTTTGAGTGGTAGATATTACGTCAGATCAGACCTTGTCTGCCCCATCTGTTCTATCACACAGGCCTTGGAAGACCATCTTTAGTGGTTCATCGCACGAAATTCCCCCTTTGAGTAAGCTGTGTTCAGCATTTTTAGAATCATTATTGGAAAGGAGGATCGAGGAGCGTTACTTCCGAGTAATTCCGGAGTCAGATATCTTATTATTAACTGAAAGATGTCGCATGGTTGCTTCTTGAGTTCCTGGTCCAAATTAGTTGCTTCTTGAGTTCCTGGTCCAAATTAGTTGCTTCTTGATTTTCATACCCTTTAGGTCCTAAAATGCACCTATTTGAGAGAGGTTTCTCTAAGGTGCAATTTTACACCATATATAAGTTACATTTCGTCATCCATCTCCCTCCCAATTTTGATGCATTTTAATCGATTCATTTTGATGATTTCACATTAACTGTGACAGTTTTGCTGTTTTCATCCCTCCTTTTCAATTAATCTGATGGTTCAAAAGCTTCAAGTAAAATTTAAGAACAAAAGATTCGTACTGGCGTTCGATCTTGTAATGATCGATCTATGAATGAGTTCAAGTCGTTCGTCAAAATTAACCATTTCTAAATTCATAATATAGTGCAGGGGATCATTTTTTGTTTTTTTACACAAGATTTGCATTATTATCAGTTCAATCTAGCTGAATATGTATACAGTTTACTCTCTATTGTGTGGTTTGGACATTGTTTAATCAAACTTGAAGCTCTGAAGGCTCTTCAATTCTGCCCTACATTGAATTATTATGGGGACTGAATAGAGAAGGAGCTGTCCCATTCATATTCCAAACTCCTCAAAGCCCCAGAAATCATCCTTCTCTTCTACTTCTACCTCTGCCATTTTCCACCTCTCGGTATCGACAAACTAATCCTCCATAATGTCGAGTACCTGTCTATATCGAAAACAGACCATTCTGATTAGCTTCTTCACCTTTGCTGGCACAGCCATAAAAAGGGTCACTTTTGAATCTGCTATTCTTGCATTGTAATTTAATATCGTGTAGGAAAATCTCGAAGCCATATTGTGAGATCCCACATCGATTGGAGTGGAGAACGAAACATTTTTTATAAGGGTGTGGAAACCTCTCCTTAGCAGACACGTTTTAAAAATCTTGAAGGGAAACTCGAAAGAAAAAGCCCAAAGAAGACAAGGGCTGTTACACAAATGGACCGAGCTAACACAGTTGAAAGAGAAAGTCAAGATCAGATCTCACCAAAGCTTACACAGCTCGAACACTCCAAAAGCAAAAACATCTGTTTTCTCATCTATAATCCCGTGCATATAGTATTCGGAAGCCAAGTTGATTACTTTCACTTGGGCTGGTTTACACGTATCATGATATCAGAGCGTTGGGCTCAAGATCAGATATATATGCGTTTTTTTTTTTTTTTTTTTTTTTTTTTTGTTTTT
>NW_019268573.1:420006-491610 GCF_002738365.1 Cucurbita moschata
GTTTTTTTTTTTTTTTTTTTTTATCTTTTTAGTTTTTTTAATGGACCTAGAATTTAAAATTCAATATTGGTTCTATTGAAAATTTTGAGAGGTGAGAATGAGAGTTTCATTTGTGTAAATGAGTGCAAATAGAGTGACCTAAAATGCCTTGAGTGTATACACCTGAGAGAGTGTTGTCCTTTGTATTTCCATAACTTATTTTTTGCAGCATAGTTTCACAAATAGATTCGAAGACAAATCTTCTTGGAGGAGTGGAGAATGATATGAACCAAGAGACATCAATCCTATAATATACTTCAACGAAGATATGAACTAAATGTTGTTTAAATTATCCAAAGATATTTCATTTATTCTCCGTTGATGAAAAATAAAGCTTTATTGTTATGAGTTTTGAGTGGATTACAATTTGAAGTAATTTAGAGCTATTGTATTTCATTAATATATTTTAAAACTTTTTATTTACTTTGAGTTATATTTACCTAATTGCGTCAATTATGATCCTAAAGTATAAATGTTACCACTCTTGAAATGCCTTTAATAGTTTCATTTTGAGGCTATATAAAGATATGTACGTTGTATTTATAACTAGATTTGAAAAATACAACAACAGAAGCATTTGTGCTTTTCTTTAGTCAATGACTAAGTTTCTTTGCAATTTTATGCAGTTTAGGTTGCATGTTGAATCATTCAAGTTCGACATGATCAATCTAGCTTGTGGAGTGATTCGAATCTCAAACAAGTGTTCTTATTTTGAGATATTTGATCAACAAGAATCATTCAAGCTAGACATGATCGATCTTGCTTGTGGAGTGATTCGAATCTCAAACAAGTGTTCTTGCCTTGAGATATTCGATCAACAAGATAACCCGAATCTTACTCCCCTGAGTTGGAAGCACTTAGCCAACCCAAAGTCCGAAATCTATGAAACCAGAAACCCAAGAACGCTGAGCGGACCCGGTAGATAATTGATTTGGCTAGGTTACCGAGGTTAGTCCATTGCTCCTTTCTTCTGTGATGAATTGTTGGCACGAGTCCTCCCTATTGTCTCTGTGGCGGAAGAGGATCGTAACATGAATTCTCATTTTTTATTTAGTTTTTTGCTCATATGGTTTTCTTAGGATGCGTTTATAATATGAAAACAAATGTAATTACTGGGGTTGATAAGGAATTATTGAACAGTTGTAACAATTGAATATAGCTTAGTCCACTGCTTTTCTTCCTTAAAGTTTCGAGCAACAGCTTAGTCCACTCCTGCCGACAAGGGTTAACGATGTAAATGAATTATAATCATGTCGAGAAGGCAGTCAAAACTCCAGAAACAAGTTTCATAAATTAATTACTAAATGTGATCAATGAATAAGTAAGAATGTTAAATCATAAGAATGCTTTTAGATCGTGGTTAGATAGTATTTTTCTGTTAATGTTTTTGATGAAATTTTAAGAATTATTTAGTTTTAATTTGTTTACTGTTTGTTACTAGATTTTTATGATTTTAGGTAGATTTTTTAAATATTTTTTATATTCTCTATATATATCTTCTCATCAAATTGATAACTCATTCTTTCACTAACAAATTGATACCAGAGCCGTCTTATTAAGGGATTTGTGAGATCAAAATGGAAGGAGAATCTAGTTTTTCAGTTGTTGCCAATTATCAAATGTGGGCAGTTCGTATGGAGATGGGAGGCTTTGGATCTTTGGGTAGCCGTAGAATAGGATTACGAGGTCCCTCCACTTCCCGCAAATCGTAGCACAAATCAAAGCACACAAGGAAAAGAAGACAAAATCAAAGGCAAAAGCATGCCTATTTGCAGATGTATCTCAAATGATCTTCAAAACAGCAAAGGAAATCTCAAGGCTGAATATGAAGGAGATGAGAAGATTCGTGGAATGAAAGTCCTGAATTTGATTAGGGATTTTGAGTTGCAGATGATGAAGGAGTCTGAGTCGATGAAAGAGTACTCTAACAGATTCTCACCATTGCCAACAAGGTGAGATTGCTTGGTTCTGTGTTAAATGATTCCAGGATTGTTGAAAAGCTGCTGGTCACTCTTCAAGAGAAGTTTGAAGCCACCATTACTACTCTAGAGAACACCAAAGACCTGTCAAAGATTTCTCTTACAGAGCTCTTGAATGCTTACAAGCACAAGAGTGGTCTATGAGGCAAGAAGGGGTGGATTGAAGGTGCCTTACCTATTAAGCATCAAGATAGTATAAAAACAAAAAAAAAAAAATTCAAAAACCAATTGACGAATGAAGATTCATTTGCCAATTATCAGAAGACAAAAGGAGGAGGTTCTTAAAAATTCTATCCACCTTGCCGCCATTGTGAGAAGAAAGGTCATCCACCCTACAAATGTTGGAGAAGACCTGACGCCTTCTGCTTCAAAGGCAATCAACTTGGACATGAAGCTGTGATCTGCAAAGTCAAAGGTCAGGTGGAAGAAGTAAATGCACAGTTAGCTGATCAAGAAGAAGGTCAATTGTTTGTGGTCACTTGTTCCTTAGGCAAAAAATCAAGCAAGAGCTGTTACTGCGCAGCTTTAGAATGCTTCTCCACCTTGATCGGCAACCAGTGGAAACGTGCAAAAAGAAATGAGTATAAAAATACCCAGTAAGTAACCTACTTATATACTATCATTGTATCCAATCCCTAGTAAGTTACAACAGACTTTTCTCTAGACTCTATGAAGGGCCTAATTCTACCGCTATTTGAGCTTCTAGGAAGGCCTAAAAGTTTTGAGAATTTTCTTTCTCACAAACCAACTCTCTGTCTGAATGAGGTTCACCCATTTATGGCACCGTGCATTCACTGGACAATGAATCTTAGCTTGTGGTGAACTAACTTTATTTTTTTCTTGACTTAGGTAGCTTGCTTTTTCTTACACAACAAATGGTCCACGTCCTTAGGTGAGACGCTACCTAATTTGAACATCATCCATAAAAGATTAGTTGGCGAGCCCTCCCATTAGACTATATGGTCACCCTAGTTTGAAAGGAGCGACGCCCGTGTGCTGGCCAGATACTATGTCAGCTTATGCGGTCCCACACCTCTCTCATAATGGGTTTACAACATAGCAACCCTATTTAGAAGACCCCTGGCCATATCCACAAGGTGGGGACACTTAGTCGCATCAACACATTATCCTATCCTACCTAAGCCTAACTCGACGGTACCATTTTCAGAGGCTTACCGTAATATCTGAAGTAAGAGTAAAGTAACTCAAGTCCATGTACCTTTACAATATCTAAGGAAAAGAATAAGTCATTCAAGTACAAGACAATAGTTTTATTCAAGTACAAGACAATAGTTTTCAACAAGTCTTTTCAATACCACAAATAATTTTAGGGATTTAATGCTTTGGAAAAGGATGGTAGAGAGAAAAGTAAGCATAAAAGGACAAAAAAACTTTTTTTTTTCCAATTTTTTTATTCCTTGTCAAAAAGAGAAAGAGAGTTAGAGAGAAATTGGAGAGGAGTCAGCCATGAAGTTTAATGGACTACCGTCTGAATCCACCTTCAGACGAGACTTGTACAAGGATTGAGAGGTTAACGAGGCCGACGCTCCATCAAGACCCAAGAACATTTCGCGAGGTAAGGTTCTGAACGACATTTCTTAGATCTGAGCTTCCCTATGTGAACCGATCCTAAAATGCTGAAATATTCCCTAGGAACAACTCTACGCACGATCTGTGAAGAAGTTTGGCCGAGACCTCAACCTAAAGGCGGAGATCTGAGAATCGTTCGAGAACGGTGAGTAAAATTCCGACATTCTTAACTCATCCGGTAGTCAAGCAAAAATTACAAAAAAAATTACTAGGACATAGCCCGTAACACGATTTAGAACTTTGCCGAAGAAACCATATCGATCCGATCTACGGATCGAAAGATATGAAAATCAGAAAATGGAACTATGTTACGGATTTCAGAGGACAGAGAAGAAAGAAAAAAAAAGAAAAAAAAAAGAAAAGTGGTCGGCCAGCGAGCGGCGGAGGGCGGCGACAGGCGTCGAACACATGTCGACCGTCGGCTGGAGCAACGTAGCTCTAGTGAGGCGACAACACGTGTCGCCTGCAAAGCCGAGCCGAACCGAACTGAACCGGCCGACCCGCGACTGCACAGAAGTTGCCGCACGTGCGGCCTACGACTGGCGCATTCTCGCGTGCGTGGCCCTCGCACTCCCAGCGCACTGCTAGCGCGTGAGCATGCGTGAAATGGCCGTTTTGGCCCAGTTACCCTCTGTTTGCCCAATTTTTGTCCCGGTTTGAGTTCTAATACTGTTTGTACTTGAATAGGGACCTAATATAAAGAAATCAGTATTTTTGGACACCTCATAGGCAAAGAAACGCTAGGAAAAGGGCACGCGTCAACCAGGTAAGTCACCACCCGGTATTTAGGAAGAAATTACTTGTAGGATTCACTTGGATTGCATGCATGCTAGTAATTTTGTTTCAGATTAGCTCTCCATGTAAAATATTAGCCAAATTGATTGCTATGATTGTATTGGGTGAATTACATGAGTGTTGTTGTATGCTTTAAGCTTCCACCATATGTATGTATGCGTTTAATTTATGTTAGAATTGTGTATTCCGCGTTTCGGGTGCTTGATGGATGAATTCGCCCCATTGAGCGTGAACTTCGTGCTTTGGGTGCTTGATGGAGGTCTTCGCCCTGTTGAGCCGGTATGCCTAGTTTGCATGAATTACATACTATGATGTTAGAAGACTGTTGCATGCACCCTCTGTTAATTGTTAGGGCCCATTTCTATGATAAGCTTAGGGGATTACTGTTAGGAGCGATATGTCGCTCTAGCCAGACTTAATTTTCCCCTAGGAACTTAGCGGTTTATCACGACAACAAGGTACCCTAGAAGTGTTCATAGATTGCTAGCGTGAGAACGGTATCTATAGGTTCGTGGGAGAACCAAGGGTCCCTAATCAGTCCTTACTGCTCTTAGCCATTTCACATGGGAAATGTGTCCCCATGTCGTACAGCCCATTAGCTGCATGGGAACGGGTTGGGTCGCGCCCCCATAGGGGGACTATATGGGTGTAGGGGTATTCAGCACACCCCTAAGCTAGATACCATGTAGTCCCAAATAGCCATGTAAAGGTAGCACCTCATAGAGAGATACCGACCATATTAACTTGGCGTAAGGAACCTCTAGGCGTTTAATCAAAGGAGGATGAACTGGTGAAACCAAGGGGCAAGCTCCAAGAGACTAAGATTAGAACCGAATTAGGAAACCGTGGGAACCTGTCAAATTAAGATGCGAAGAGAGCCTACAAGTAGGTGACTTACTGAGTATAATTTTTATACTCATCCTTGCTATGTTTTCCTTTTTTTAGGAGCACGAGGCGTCGCTCAAGGGCAGGCGTGATGGAGACGGGGATTGTCACAGAGGAACGGGTTGTCCCAGGGCGTCAGTCCAGTCTTTATTTTGTGTTTGCATACTTTTGAAATTTATTTCCAAACTGTCATGTGTTTTGTTGTTTGTCGTCCAAAAACTTTATTCGAATTTAAGGATCTTCTTTATTTCATATTTAAATTACTTTGTGCATTTGTGTCTTGTCGTTAATCACGGTCCGTAGTAAAATATTGGGTCGTGACAATAAGGGTAAAGTAACTTCAACTTATTAGAATGCGATAAATAATAATGGCAAGAATATAAATTGGAAAGGATTAAGTTCACTTCTTGGAATGCTCCATAGTCCACAAATTTGACTAAAATAGAAAAGTTCTCTAAAATGAAAGTAAAAGATAGAGGGAATGATTCTTGCTTCTGTTGAAAAAGAATCCAAGAATAATGGTACATGTGATCTAATAAATTAATTGATTTTAGTGCGTTGAAATCCTATCAAATACAAAACTGAAAAAGTGAGTGAGGACACATCAGTCACTTTCAAAGTTTTGAAAATATATGAAAATACTATTTATTTTTTAAAGTTCAAAGAAATCACAAATTCTATAAATATTTGTGGTCCTATGGTCTACTGGTTAGGACATTGGACTTTGAATCCAGTGATGCCCCTACCATCCAATATCTAACCTCTACATGCTATAAGTTCATGTCCTGTAGAACATACGGGAGTGTGGGCAGTGTTGTAAGACGAGTGCATGGACACAAAAAACTCAAATATTGGCGACATTAGACATATCAAATTAAATGAATAAAATAATAATTATGCACCTGAAAAGTAAATTTCGAAGGATAAAAAGATAAAATGAGGGCCTTCACATACGGGAGTGTGAGCAGTGTTGTAAGACGAGCGTGCATGGACATAAAAAAAACTCAAATATTGGTGACATTAGACATATCAAATTAAATGAATAAAATAATAATTATGCACCTGAAAAGTAAATTTCGAAGGATAAAAGGATAAAATTAGGGCCTTCATGGAAATAGTGATGCCCCTACTATCCAATATTGGACATTAGACATATCAAATTAAATGAATAAAATAATAATTATGCTTTCAGTAAATTTAGAAGGATAAAAAGATAAAATTAGGGCCTACATGGAAATAGTGATGCCCCTACTATCCAATAGGAAAATACTTCTTTCACTACTTTTTTTTTAGCCATATTTATGATTATATGGCCGAAAAGAAGGGTAGAATAATGGTAAACGTGATCTAATAATATATTAATTAATTTTAATGGAAATACTGATGCCCCTTCTATCCAATAGGAAAATACTTCTTTATTTCTCATTCTAGGGCTGAAAAGAAGGGTAGAATAATTGTAAACGTGATTTAATAATATATTAATTAATTTTAATATATTAAAATTATAACAATTCGAGTTTCTGGAATAAAATAAAATAAAATAAAAATAAAATAAATAATTAAATGTTCTCATGTAATCTCTCGGAAATTGAGAGATTTCTGCAATTCGAGTTTCTGGAATAAAATAAAATCAAATAAAAATAAAATAAATAATTAAATGTTCTCATGTAATCTTCGAGAGATTTTTGCAAGACATTTATTGCCTAATAGAAATATCCCTATTTCTCTTAGTTTTCTTATCCTAAAACCCTAGAATGCCTTATTAAATGTCTTGATATTATTTTTATATTCTTATGTCCAACCTTTTACATCCCAAGATGTTTTTCTCTCAAAACATTAGGGTTGATATTTCGGAAAAAGGATTCGAGTGGAAGTAAGATATAGACGTCGGGATCGTGCTTGTATCGAAGACGCTGCGTGACCGGCGGAACTCAGCTTGGCGTGTACGTTGGCTCGGCTCCATCAATTCCCGCGACTCGACTTGACAGCTTAGTTGGTCGGCTCGGTAGCTCGACTTATTGGCTCGGTATCGCTATAATTTATCGATTCCTAGGTTTTCAGCCCTTCCGAAGTCGTTCCTGCCCTTAGTTTTACAATCTGAGGTCAGTATGGTTCCTAACCGTCAAAGACAGATTGCGCTGGGAGTTTATTTTGATAAATAGCATGAGATTTAGCTTGTTGTGAGTGACTTCGGCCAAGGCCATTGAGGTAAGTGACCTTACTGTTGGAGTTAGCTTACTACGTGTTGTATGATGTTGCATGCCATGTGACCCCTGCATGTACCATATTTATGTGATATGACTATGTGATGAATAGATTGTGTTGACTATCGATTGTTTATGTTATGTGATGTATGGATTATGTTGACTGTTGACTGTTTATGTTATGTGAAGTTATGAATGATATGTTAGTAATATATGCCATGAAAATGTTGATCGATGCCATGTATACACGTAGTATTCTCGAGTCATGTCATGAAATGCTTATGGAACTGGAATGTATTTTCATGTTATGTAATATGTCATGTAATGTAGGTTATGTGATATGCCATGTAATGTAAGAAATGCATATGTGAGGTTGGCAATGCTTATTTAATGCCATGTTAGGTATGTTAAGGGACCTCATGCATATATGTATGTCACTTGCATCGGGATTCTTCCCCTTTATGTTACGAAAGAATGAAATACGATATTTATGTTCGCCATGATATCATGCGGGCCCTTTTTTGTTCTGTGGTGTCCGGCGACATGTAACACATTGTGCCCGACCAAGTCAGGCCCAGGGGGTATATATATGAGGCCGCCTGGTGGGTCCATGTACGCGTACATGGGCTGTGTGTGAAGGAGTACCACACATCCAACCCTACCCGGAATAGAAAAGCGCCCAAGGCCATGTAAAGTTTATGAAAAGTTAGGTCTCGCTCATATGTTGCATGTGTTTGCATTTCTAACCCCAACAGTGGGGTGACTTATTGAGTATTTCATAAAATACTCAAGCCACATGCTACCTACATTTTTCAGGTAAAGGCAAGACGCCAATGTACGGTTGACGGCGGAACCGAGGACACCATGAAAATTGGAGATGAGATATTTTTAGAAGTTTAGGTTTATTTGGCTGTTTTAAGTTAAAGAATTGAATATTGTTTTATTTAGATTTATTTTGAATTTAGTTATTGAAGGTTTTATTTTCGGAGATAGATTTGTTTTGGATTTATGAATCTTTATAGAAGACTTTGTTGTGTTTTTCCAAGGTTATTTATGATGAGCTTCCACGTAATGAATTACGTAGGCATGGATGACGTCACTAATTAGATTTAGAAAATTAGAGGCGTTACAGAAACCGTATCAAATACAAAACTGAAAAAAAATGCGAATACATTAGTCATTTTCAAAGTTTTGAAATTATATGAAGATACTATTTAATTTTTGAAATTAAGAGATTTATTACATACAAATCTGGTAAATATTTGTAGTCTCATGGTCTAGTAGTTAGGGCATTGAACTTTGAATCGAGTAGTAATCTAAGTTCGAATCTCATCATCAAATGGATAGATTTAGTAAGGATCTATAAATTAAAGTGTTGAAATCATATTAAATAGAAAGATTAAAGCAATCACATATTAGATATTTTTAAAAAAAATTCTATATAAATATTATCTACTTTTGTTTATATCACACAAAAGGGTATTATATAAAATTTGAGAAAGCATCTGCATATAAATAATAGAAGCAAATTCTTACAAAAATGATAGGATAATAATACTTCCACTCGATTTCATTAATACTCTCTTTCTTTATTAATGATTATACATTAATAAAGCATAAAAAATAATGTCAACATACAGACATTTGGTGTTGTGGTATGATTCTCGCTTTGGGTATGAAAAGTCCCGAATTCAATTCTCGAAATGCCCCTCCTCTATAAATCTAGAATTTGAGAATAATTAAGCTTTGTAGAGCTATATTAAACAAACCTTAGAACTCATTAAGTAGCCTACCTTATGATATAGAACTCATTAAGTAGCCTACCTTATGATATATATATCATAGCACAAACCTTAGAACTCAATAAGTAGCCTAGTTTATGATTTATGGTATAGGTAGATTCTTAATTGTAACATGGATCGAGTAAATAATGAGTTTCTCTCCTCGTGAATACATGAGTGGCCCTGCCCTCCATATCATTCCACTCATATGATACATAGTGCAGCAAATTCTAAAAGAGGAATAGGGGCGCTCTATATTGCGCATTCTACCTATAATTGATACACATAGTGATGGGTGAAGGGTTGACAACTTAGCGTGAGATTTGATAGTTAAGGCTAGGGAACTCGAGTAGTTGTGCTATTTAGCTCAATGATATGACTAAGCCTGCCATACCTGAATCACCTCAAAATGTAATATAGGGGATGTGACTAATTGGCAATTATTCCTCCCTTATATCCTCTTGAATTTCTGGAATTTCAAGAGGTTCAAGAATGGAAAAATGACCGAAAAGGGATGAAGATTGTTTTAAACAATTATGGATTTTTGTTAAGAAAATAAATAAAATATTCGGAAAGTGGGAAATTCCAAAAAATACCCCTGAAGTTATGGATGCTCAAAATCAGAACCTCCACAGTGACCTCATGCACTAAATCATTTGAATCTCAAAATCCAGTCATTGGATCTCCTCCAAAATTGGACACCATAGAACGTTCATAGATCATCGAATCCAACTATAAAAATTCAAATTGAAAGTCGGTAGCTCGCTGATCGGAGAGGATATTTTTGACGAATTATTCAGAAAATTCAATCTCCAAATCATGACTTTTGACCTCTCAATGTTAGTTTAAGCTTCCCCTATAAAGTGTGAAGTTGGGGAAATAGTTTGGACCAAGAATCGTGCAAGGTAGAGCTCCCAATCATAGGCAATAAGCGTTTAGATTTTGGGTTTCCTACTCTCAGATTTCTTCCAAATACGAGAGAAATTCTCCACTATTTCTCTTCAAACTTGTTCCTACAGTTTTAAACAAGATTACCCACAAATTCTATGAAGAAATCGAGTGCTGAAAGTGCCTAGAAACCATTTCCCCAATCCAATCTGCCATTGTTGAACTTAAGGAAAACTTGAAAATCTAATATGAGGATACACGATAATTCGTCGAGCAAGGACGATCTCAAGCATTTTTTGCCAAGGAATGCTTCCATAGAAGATCACAAAGAGAAATAACCTCAGGAATGTACTCAGTTGAAGAAAATCAATTTTGAGCACAAATTTGGGTAAGTTTTGAATTCCTATCTACGGTCTCTTTTCTTTCAAATTAAGAATTCCTTTAGCTTCCGAGGGAGAAGTTGAGTAACTTTGATGAAGGAATCAAGAGCTAAAACGTTGTAGAACAAGCTATCCAAGAGATCGAAAAATCGAGTGTTTTGGATAACTTGTAGACCGAGAGCGATTTTTTAGAATTGGAGACACACACTCAAAGTCGTTCCTCCAAACCAATTCCTTTAGCTTAAGGGAAGGATAAGGTAGAGGTTACATGAAGAAATCAAGCCTTGAAAACCCCTCGAATCGGCTAGTCAATAATAAATCCTCTATTTTTGCTCCCATAAGAAATCAGTTTTTGGAGGAACTTTAGAGGCCAATATCTTAAGCTACAATCTAGGAGAAGTCATAAAACCAATCCCTAGCTCTTCCTTGTCACACCATTAAGTTTCAAGACAAAAAAATCAAAGGGAGAAACGGTAACAACAGTATAAAAAAAAAAAATAATAATTAAATAATTAAATAATAAAAATAATAATTTTACCTAAACTGCTCTCGGAAGGGAGAAACGGTAACAACAGTATAAAAAAAGAATAATAATAATAATTAAATAATTAAATAATAAAAATAATAATTTTACCTAAACTGCTCTCCACTAACCCTTCTTCCTCTCTCAATTATCTCTCCTCAACCAACTCAAATTCCAAATAGAGAATTCAGGATGTATCTGTGGTTACTACAACAATTAAAAAAAAAATTACCAACAACCAAATTTACAATGAGAGCTGAAGATTTTATTGGAGAATACAGGATATCTGTGATTCCTACAACAATTAAAAAAAGAAAAAGAAAAAATACAACCAAATTTACAATGAGAGTTGGAGATTTAATTGGAGAGAGATCTCGGTTTAATTGAAGAGAGATCTTGGTTTGTTATTATGGTAAGTCATGTTTCAAATTTCCTTTTCATTTATCTGTTACAAAAAATCATGTCATAATCAAATTTACTTTTCCTTTATCTAATTATTCAGGATCATATCTCTTGTTCCTTTACCCATTATTTAGATTTTAGTGAGCATGTTAGATTATAGAAAAATAATTAGAATGGTCAATATCTGTCAACAAAATAAAATAAAAATAAAAATAAAGTAAATACATAATATAGAGAAAAAAATGGAAGATAAGAAGTAAATACGGAACAAAGATGAAAATGGAAGATTTGGTGAAAAAAATTAAGGGGCTCAATACATAGAGGAAAAGGAAAAGTTTAACAAAGAAAATGAAGATTGGGTGAAAACAGACTAAATACATAGAAGAAAAAAATGGGAGATATGGAATTTGATTATATGTATAATTCAATAATCTATTGAAACTGACCTAAGACAATTGTGAACATAATTAAAATAAAAAGAGGAGGGAAAACACCGCAAGAGAAAGACTTTATTCATGCAAAACCTCTGATGTTCGCATTAGAGAAATAATTTTATAGAAGTTCGAACTTGAAATTGATGTCATGAACTCACATAGGTTGACTTGGATTTCAAAGGATAGAATCAAACTTTATTAGGGATAAATTCGTGACAACATGATGCTTATCGGCTCGGTTGAAAGACTTGTCTTATGTATGGCGACACGTGCCCAGTGGCCCTTGCACATATCATTTATGTTTTATGTTATATGATGATGTGATGACGTTATATGATGATGTGATGACGTTTTATGATGATGTGTCAATGTTGTATGATGATGTGATGATGTAATATGATGGCTTGATGACGTTAAATAGTGATGCGATGATGTTATATGATGATGTGATGCTGTTATATGATGATGTGATGATGTTATGTGATGACGTGATGATGTTAGATGATGTGATGATGTTATATGATGATATGATGATGTGATGATGTGATGATGTGATATGATGATGTGATAATGTTATGTGATGGCGTTAGATGATGATGTGATGATGTTATATGATGATGTGATGATGTTATATGATGATGTGATAATGTTATGTGATGATGTGATGACGTTAGATGAGGATGTGATGATGTTATATGATGACTTGATGACGTTAGATAAGGATGTGATGATATTATATGATGATGTTTTCCATATTGAGCATGCTATATGATGATGAGTGTCATATTGCATCGTATCGTTAGACCGACATAGGACAATCCTAAGAGCATGAAAATGATGTTAATATAAATATGCACGAGCATGTGTTATCTAGAGTAACAAAGAGATGAGACTAGAGGGTTGTGTCATAAGAGACATTATGATGGATTTACATATTGTACGTTCATAAGCATAGGGCTACTTCCCCTAGAGATGACGAGTGCGGACGAGCACAATATGATGATGGGTGCGAATGCGCACAGATGAGGGTGTTCATGAGGCACATGACACTATAGGGTTTCGCTAACCTCCGGACGTTGCTACAGATTAGCTTGACTAGAGGGTCTAGGGGGTGTGTGAGCGCCCTGGGGATTCACACTCGCACGTGTGAGTCATATGTAGGGAAGTACTACACATCCAATTTGTTCGAGACTGGAGGCCACCCCTATGATGTTAGAGATAGGTCCCTAAACCATGGTTGCATGTGTTTGCATTTGCATGACCCCTATAGTGGGGTCACTTACTGAGTATTCTTTGAAATACTCAGGCCGTGTGCCACATCTTTGAAATACTCAGGCCGTGTGCCACATCATTTTTTTGGTAAAGGCAAGACACACTTGTACGGAGGACGGCGACATCGCCAGTAGAGACTGTGGCACGTGCATAGGGTAGATTCATATTTGAATTTCTAGTTTTAGGTTAGAATAGGTTGTTATGCATTTCATCGTTTTTAAATTATTTTTTATAGCTTTTAAGTTCTCTAAATTTCAGTATTTCGTATTTAAACACGTAAGACCATGACTGTGTTTTCCAAAGAAGAAGTTGCTTTAACCGTTTTTTGAAGTTTACGTTATAAATGATGTTCATGGAGTTATATTTCCACATTATAGATGAGTATGAGAGGTTAGTAACGACTCTATGTATGTAGAAATTTAGGGTCGTTACAGAAATGCTGGAAATATACGTTTCATCATTTTCTAACTATCTAGGAGAAGAAGACGATGACGTGGTAGGTTCAATAGAACCGGCCATGTCAAACCACAATATGACTTTTCTTTTGTTTTTCTAAATTTGAACCTCCTTTCAGACCATTCTCATGAAAAAATTTATGGTTCTAGAAACTATAATAATGAGTCTGTGGAAGGAAATTTGAAGTAATTTGGATACCAGAAGCTCAAGAATGGAAGTCCCGTACATCGAAGACGAGTTAAGTAGCCACCTTAAACTTTTCTTAAGAAATACTTGTAGGAATCACTTGGATTTTTATATGAACCCTAAACCAAGTATGATTTAAGGATATATTAAAGAAAAACTCAAAGAATAGTTAGTTAAGACCCTGAATTGATCAAATTACTCGAAATTTATATAACGTTAAAATAACTCACTAGATAAACTTTGCTACCTATGAAATTTTAATGCTGGGAATACTATAGCATGTTGAGCTTATATATAAAATTTGGTTGTCATTGGATAAGGATAAGTAGGTAAACCAAGAAATAGTGTAAAATGACCATAATGCCTCTTAAGGTAATTTACCTTCAGTTCATGACCTAGATGACCTCCAAATTCTATGAAACTCTGTATAAGATCTTTTTTTATGATGTTTGATGATGTGGTGAAGTTTGAAAGTCATTGGAGTTCGCTAAGTAGAAAATCCAAGAATTAGAGGTAATTCAAGGTCTATACGTGTTCCAAATGACTTGCTACTTCTTATAAGGACTATTCCTAAGGACAAGAAGCTATGTAGTTGAAGTTGATTAGAGCACACTTGAAACCTAAACCAAGATAACACCTAAAGAAAACATCTCAAGATTCAAGACCCTTCTAAAACCCTCTAAGGAATTTATTATGAATCTATGATTTTCTAGAATAATTCAGGCTAGTTATTAGGATGGATTCATATAATTATGAATGGATATTACAACTTATGCCTCAAGGAATTAAGAACCCTAGGCTAGCTATTACGATGAGTTCATATAATTATGAATGGATGTTACAACTTATGGCTCAAGGAATTAAGAACCCTACAAACTTACGAGATTAAGAACCAAGAACAATATCACACAAGCTCTACAATTACCAAGAAAGAAGAATGCTAGGTACCACTCAAGAATAAAGGACCAAGGTCCTCATATACAAAAACTCAAGAATGCTAGGTAATACTCTAATCATGTCCAGAGTGACTCATGAACTCGCACCATGCGGTGATTTCTAAGGCCCAAGTTTTCCTCTTCTAGGTGGGATGCCCTGCTCCCTGTTTCCTTGCAGGATATCATGTTTGGCCTCACGTTTCCCTCACCTAGATGAGATGCCCTGCACCATGTTATGGGTACCCAAAGATTTGTAGGATGCCATGTTCATGTATGTACTGATCACTTGACCATTATGGTCTATCATGGGGAGTAGTCTACAACCATGATGGAACAAGAAGAGAGTAAGTTACCTTAGCTAAGAATCAAGAACCTCCTAAGACCTCCCACGGTACAACATGCTCATGACTTAGACTACACTGCTTGGAACGCATGAAGCCTTGAGCGTAGGTTTTCAGACTATGCCGCTTGGAACACATGAAGCCTTGGGCATATGTTTTCAGACTATATCGAACGACAAGCCTTAAGATGTGGGTTCAAACTACGTCGCTTGGAACACATGAAGCCTTGGACGTAGGTTAAGACAGTGTCACTCAAAAAGCATGAAGCCTTGGGCACAGGTTGTCAGGTACATGGCTAGTGCCATAAATTCTAGGAGGAGTGCCTTAAAGAAAGAAACAATAATAGAACAAGAGCCTAGAAAGTACCAAGAACAAGACAAACATCAAGTACTAGAACATGGATCAAGATTCAAGTTCTAAGGACAAGAACCAAGAACTATAGTACTAAGGCCCTTACAATCACACAATCGTTGGCCCTGAAGGAGAGTGAATTATGAGATCCCACATCAATTGGAGAGAGGAAAGAGTGCTAGCGAGGATGCTGAACACCGAAGGAGAGTGGATTATTAGATCCCACATTCATTGGAGGGGGGAACGAAACATCCTTTATAAGGTTGTGAAAACTTCTCTCTAGAAGACACGTGTTTTACAAACTTGAGGGGTCCCGAATGGGAAAGCCCAAAGAGAATTAGACTGTTACAAATGGTATCAAAGCAAGACACCGGGCGGTATGCCAGCGAAAACGCTGAGCCCCAAAGAGGGGTGGATTGTGAGATTCCACATCTATTGGAGAGAGGAACAAGTGTTAGCAAGGATGCTGGGCTTCGAAGGGGATGAATTGTGAGATCCCATTTCGAAGAGAGGAACAAGTGTCAGCGAGGATACTGGAACCGAAGGGGGATAGATTATGAGATCCCACATTGATTAGAGAGAGAAACGAGTGCCAACGAGGATGTGGGGCCCTGAAGGGGGTTGATTGTGAGATCCTACATTGATTGAAGAGAGGAACGAGTGCTAGTGAGGACCCTGGGCCCCGAAGGAGGGTGGATTGTGAGATCCCACATTCGTTGTAGATGGAAACAAAACATTCTTTATAAGGGTGTGGAAACCTCTTTCTAGACACATTTTAAAAACCTTAAGGAGAAGCCCAAAAGGGAAAGCCTAAAGAGGACAGTATCTGCCCACGTTGAGCTTGGGATGTTATATATACTAAGTTAAAACGAAGGTTAGTCTATGGCCCTCTTATAAGTATAATTGTATTCCGAATGTTTCAACTAGACCTATTACATGATCAAGGCTAAGAATATTGAAGAAACATTCATTCTTCATCCTCAAAATTGGATAAGCTCGATTCAACTTCTATTTCATGTGTTAGAAGTTGATTCGATTGAGGAAGGACTATTTGGAGCATGGTAAGTGAATATTTGTAAGGTTGAAGTGTACGATGGAGTTTCTATAAATAGCACTTGATTGATAATTTATTTGTAATTTTTTTTAATGAATGAAATTAAGCTCGGAAGACTTTCACCCTTAGAAATTGAGCATCATCTTTGTAGTTTCTAAGTTTCATGCAATTCTTGTGGTAGATTACAACCAAGCCATCAAATCAAGTCTTGATTAAGTTCAATTGTGGAGTGACTCAAAATGTTTAAAATCTTGCTTCTAGATCTTTTACGTTAACCGATAATCTAATTCTAGTTTTATAAATTGGTTTATATGAATTTTGTATAAGAATGATTAATTTCTTTGATTCAAGAGTTTTTGCTTCAACAAAATCTTGGATCGCTATTGTTTCAACAAAAGCTTGGATCGTTGGACTGAGGATTAACATTGTCTTATCAATTTGATATCAGAGCCTAGGTTGCATGTCTGTGATCTACTCAATTGATTTTATCTTTTATTTATGCTGCTATTTATATGTTTTCAAATCTTTCCAGTTAATTTGTTCTTTATGCTGCTATTTATATGTTTTCAAATCTTTCCATTTAATTTGTTCTTTTCATTTCCAGTCTTCGTGATCTTTTGACCTTTTCTCATTTGGTTCTTAAACGTCATATTTAGATCTTAAAAAAAATCTAGAATTTTACTTATTTGGTTTATAAATTGTAATCATTAGACAATTTTCACATTTATTGGGAGATCAAATAAACTTTTGTTCATCTAAATCTTGAACAGTTGTGCTCCATAATTTTCTTTCATAATTTACACTTAAAATAACTTTTGAATTTGTCCAAATTTTATCCAAAAAAAAAAAAAAATTATCATTCTCTTACATTTTATAATTTAGGGAATTTAGTCCAAATGGTTTCTTTTGGAAATTCATTTTGAGTGTGCAATTCTACCCAAAAATAATTGTATCCCTTATTTGTTTGATCATTTATTATTTTATTTTGATGTGATTTCATAATTAACTTATCTTTATTGCCTTCAATCTTCAATAGCTTGCTACTATAAGAATCCTTTATCCATATATTAGCCTACTTTGATCATAATTTTGTCACTTTTCCAAATAGCTTATCTTTGTGTGTAATAAACACGAGTATTTCTGAGTGTAAAATCAGTGAGATGAGTGTGTGGGATCCTAAACATATTTAACTACTGTTTGTACAATCATGAACCAAGATGGTGAAATGGAGGGGAGATTAATGAAGTTAGGTGGAGAGAAGCACAAGTCCAAGCCATTATTTGTTTGAATCAAGATATTAGTACCTTGACAAATCGAATGGAGCAAATTAAAATTGCTTTAGGTAATCGAAATAATCCTAAATGAAAGAGTTGAAAATGAAAAAGAATTCCAGGAGAATGAGGAGGGCATGGAAGAATAGGAGTCATTTGACACTTGTTACAAGAAGATTTCTTAAAACTCAAGTTACAAAGAATGATGTTGATGATCAAAGAGACAACCTCAGACACGGTGTTTAGTTGAAGGGACTCCTTGTAGTCTTGTTGTTGATACTAAAAGTTGTACCAATATAGTAAGTACCATGTTGATCAAAAGGTTGCAAATTCCAACCCAACAACATTCTAAACCTTACAGGCTTCAATGGCTCAATGATAATAGAACAATGAAGGTAGTTTCTCAATCTTTAATATCTTTTACTTCGGAAAAATATAAAGATGAAGTTCTTTGTGATGTGTTACCAATGCTTGCTAGAGACATATTGCTTGGTCAACCTTGGCAATTTGATAGGAAAGTCATGTATGATTGTTATTTGAATAAGTATTCGTTTACAAAAGATGGTAAAAAAACTACTCTTATACCTTCGAGTGACGCAGATGTATTTGCTGATGAATTAAAGTTGGAGGGAAAAAAAAGTGAAAATTAGAGAAAATCAAAGAAAAAAAAATATTGAAAACAAATGAAAAAAGAGATGGAATTGAAAAAAAAAAGAAAAAAGAAAAAGAAAAAACCATCTTTGTACTTATGTGCAAGGAAGGATGTTTGGTCACTAACGATAACAACTTGTCTTTACCTAATGTGTTTTGTTTTCTTTTAGAGGAACTTGAAGATGGTTCCAAAATGAAGTACCTAAAGGACTACCTCCCATTAGGATTCATGTAAGAGATGTATGGAAAACAGCTTCCAAAACAAATCTTGGATTGTATGAATGGCTCGTTATGCCTTTTGAGTTAACTAATGCTCTTAGTACATTTATGCGCTTAATGAATGAGGTGTTTGAGGGAATATTTGGGAAAACATGCTGCTGTATTTTGATGATATTTTAATTTATTTGAAGACATTGCATTAGCATGTGGAGGTTAAAGAAATTAAGGATTGGTCAACACCAAAAAAAAAATGCAAGTGAAGTTTGGAGGTTTCTTGGGTTAGCTCTATATGGATGATTTATATAAGATTTTAGTACCATTAGATGACTTAAAAGAATGTGGTTTTTAAATGGGAAAAGATGCAAGAAAATGCATTCAATGAGCTTAAAGAAAAACTTAATCAATGTACCATTAATTGTCTTGCCTAACTTTGATAAAACTTTTGAAATTTAGTATGATGCGAGTGAGTTGGATATAGGTGCTGATGGGATGGAAGATGACAAGTCTTTGATGTATTTTAGTGAAAAACTTAATGGGGCAGCATTATGCTATCCTTTTTATGATAAATAATTGTTTGCTTTAGTTCGTACATTGCAGGTGTGACAACACTACTTATGGCCTAGAAAGTTTGTGATCCACTCTGATCATGAAATCTTGAAGTATCTTAAGAGTCAAAGAAAATTGAACCGTAAATATGCAAAGTGGGTGGAGTTTATTGAAACATTTTCGTATGTAATCAAATATAAGAAATGTAAGGATAATATGTTAGCTCATGTATTATAAAAAAGTACAACCTCTTCACTTTTCTTAGTGCGAAAATTCTTGAATTTGAACATATTAAAGTATTAAATAAAGATGACTAAGACTTTAAAACTATTTATGCATCTTGTCTTCTAAAAAAAAAGGTTGTGGAGGATTATTATGTGTTTCATGAATTTCTATTTAAGAAAAGTAAACTTCGTATTCTTAAATGTTAAGAGATTTGTTTGTAAAAGAAGCACCTAAGGGTTGCTTAATGGGACATTTTAGGATTAATAAAATTTATAATATGTTGCATGAACACTTCTTTTTACCGAAGATGAAGCACGATGTTCATAAGTTTTACCGCTAATGTTTTAAATCTAAAGAAGCAAAGTCTAGATTACAACCAAATGGATTGTAAACTCCTTTGAATGTATGTAATGAACCTTAGACTAATATATCTATGAATTTTGTAAAATTGCTCATTTTATTGAATGAATCAAAATAGATGATGCAACCCATGTTGATGATTTATTCTTTAGAGAAGTTGGAAAGTATTGTGGGTAAATTGAGTATCAAATTGTTGTTTTTTACTACATGTCATCCTTAGAATAATGGACAAACTGAGGTGGTTATTAGAATATTAAGAGCGTTGCTTAAAGATATTATTTATAAGAATATTAAGTGTTAGACGAATGTTTGTGATTTGTAGGGTTGCTGACTTATTATTTAGAGTAGTAGTAAATTACATGAAATCACTAGAATTATTCTTGATGACAGGGATGATAAATTTTTAAGCCACGTTTGGAGGTGGGGTAAATTGGATACAAAAATGTTGTTTTTAACTACATGTCATCCTAAGAATGATGGACAAACGGAGAGGGTTAATAGAACATTAAGAGTGCTGCTTCAAGCTATATTTCTAAGAATATTAAGTCTAGGAGAATGTTTGTCATTTGTAGAGTTTGCATATGATAGAATAATTTATTGTACCACTCACGCTCTCCTTTTGAAGTTGTTTATGGATTTAATCCATTTATGCCTTTTGTTTTGCATCTTATTCCTTCTAATATTCTTTTTGAGTGAAGCAACTACAAAAAAGGAAGATTGGATCAAAACCTTGCACAAAAAGGTGAAGAAGAAAACTTTGAAACAAAATTTCAAAGCTCCTTCAAGAATTAATAAAGGACGAAAGGAACTCATTTTTTAATCCAGTAATTGAGTTTGGATACATTTTCGGAACGAGTGATTCCCATGTCAAAGAAAGACAAGGTTACATCCAAGAGAGGTTAAAGATCACGTATTTGTTTAGATTGCTGTCAATTAGTATCTAATTAAATCTCCGTTAGGAGTTAGATACAGTTTTTATTTGATTAGATTTTATTTTGATTTGTTTACTGGTTTGTTACCAGATTTTCTTCAGATTTTTAGGTAGATTTTCTGAATATCTTTTGTATTCTCTGTATAAATATGGAGCATTCTTGCTCTTCATAATTCAATCATCTCATCTACCATTCAATAAATCCCTCTTTCACTAACAATTGGTATCAGAGCTATCTTCTTAAGGGATTTGTGAGATGAAAATGGGAGAATCAAGTTTTTCAGCGGTTGCACCACCAGTCTTCGATGGAGACAATTATCAAATGTGGGCAGTTCGTATGGAGACTTATTTGGAGGCCTTGGATCTTTGGGAAGCAATAGAAGAGGATTACGAGGTCCCTCCGCTTCCAGCAAATCCTACTATAGCACAAATCAAATTACAGAAGGAAAAGAAGACAAGGAAATCAAAGGCAAAAGCTTGCCTATTTGCTGCTGTATCTGAAATGATCTTCATGCGAATAATGTCCCTTAAAACAGCAAAAGAAATCTGGGATTATCTCAAGTCCGAATATGAAGGAGATGAGAGGATTCGTGGAATGAAAGTCCTGAATTTGATTAGGGATTTCGAGTTGCAGAAGATGAAGGAGTCAGAGTCTGTAAAAGAGTACTCTGATAGACTTCTCAGCATCGCCAATAAGGTGAGATTGCTTGGTTCTGTATTAAATGATTCCAGGATCGTTGAAAAGCTGCTGGTCACTCTTCCAGAGAAGTTTGAAGCCACCATTACTACTCTGGAGAACACCAAAGACTTGTCAAAGATTTATCTTACAGAGCTCTTGAATGCTTTACAAGCGCAAGAGCAAAGGAGGTCTATGAGACAAGAAGGGGTGATTGAAGGTGCCTTACTTGTTAAGCATTAAGACAGCCGCAGGTACAAAAATAGCAAAAATTTCAAAAATCAATTGACGTATGGAGATTCATCTGCCAACTATCAAAAGACAAAAGGAGGAGGTTTAAAAAAATCCTATCCACCTTGCCGCCATTGTGAGAAGAAAGGTCATCCACTATACAAGTGTTGGAGAAGACCTGACGCCTTCTGCTCCAAATGCAATCAACTTGGACATGAAGCTGTGATCTGCAAAGCCAAAGATCTAGTGAAAGAAGTAGATGCACAGGTCGTTGATCAAGAAGAAGAAGAAGAAGAAGATCAATTGTTTATGGTCACTTCTTCCTCAAGCAAAGAATCAAGCGAGAGTTGGTTGATTGACAGTGGGTGCACAAATCACATGACATATGACAAGGAGTCTTTTGAGGAATTAAGAGACACTGAAGATAAGAGAGTGAGGATTGGCAATGGTGAACACTTGGAAGTAAAGGGAAAAGGCACAGTAGCTATAACAAGCTATGAAGGTACAAAATTTATTCCAGATGTTTTATTTGTGCCTAAAATTGATCAAAATCTCTTGAGCGTTGGTCAGTTACTTAATAAAGGTTATAAAGTGTTGTTTGAGAATAAGCAGTGCTTGATCAAAGATGCTAGTGGCAAAGACTTGTTCAACGTCAAAATGAAAAGAAAAAGCTTTGCTCTAAATCCGACGGCCTTTATATCCAGAGCTGGTGCCACTGGGACTTGGCACAAAAGACTTGGGCACTTTCATCATCGAGGTTTGCTTCAGATACAGTCAAAGAAGCTGGTAGGAGAACTCACTGACATTGATGATGACATGTCTCCTTACCGTGCTTGTAATTTTGGGAAGCAACATAGACAACCCCTTCCTAAACAGGCATGGAGAGGCTCGAAAAAGCTGCAACTGGTTCATGCTGATCTTTGTGGTCCTCAGCGAACACCATCATTAAATGGTAATCTTTATTACATTGCTTTTATTAATGAACTAACAAGAATGTGTTGGATATTCTTGCTGAAGCAAAAGTCAGAAGTTGCGGGTGTATTTTAGAAATTCAAAGCCAAAGTTGAGAAGGAAAGTGCATGCTTGATTCAGACTATAAGATTAGATAATAGCAAGAAGTAAACTTTAGAAACTTTTAACAGGTTTTGTGAAGAGGCTGGAATTGAACATCAATTGACAGCATCATACACTCCTCAACAGAATGACGTCAGTGAAAGGAGGAATAGATTCATTATGGAGATGACGAGATGCATGCTTCATGAGAAGGATCTTCCAAAACGTTTTTGGGGAAAAGCAACAAACACTATTATGTGCTTGCAAAATCGAATTTCAACAAAAGATGTGAAGGACCCGACACCATTTGAAGTTTGGTATGGTTACAAACCTTCTTTAAAGTTCGTTAGAGTATTTGGGTGTCTTTGCTTCATTTACATTCCACAGGTCAAGCGTGATAAGCTTGACAAAAAGTCAGAAGTTGGCATCTTTGTTGGCATGTTAGAAGAGTCTAAACATGAACGACAAGATGCTTTGATTGATGATGCACCCGTCCGAGGAGGAGCTTTCAGTGATCGAGAAAAACAAAATCTGGGAGTTGGTTGATCGACCTCTAAACAGAAAAATAATTGGCGCAAGATGGGTGTTCAGAAAAAAGCTTGGAGTTCACAGCATCTAAACAAGGAGGAGTGTTAAAGATCACGTATTTGTTTAGATTGCTGTCAATTAGTATCTAATTAAATCTCCGTTAGGAGTTAGATACAGTTTTTATTTGATTTAGTTTTGATTTGATTAGATTTTATTTTGATTTGTTTACTGGTTTGTTACCAGATTTTCTTCAGATTTTTAGGTAGATTTTCTGAATATCTTTTGTATTCTCTGTATAAATATGGAGCATTCTTGCTCTTCATAATTCAATCATCTCATCTACCATTCAATAAATCCCTCTTTCACTAACAATTCTTACCAAGTCCTTGAAATAATTAATAACAATTTTTGTAATTAATTACCAAGTTCTTGAAATAATTAATTACCAAATCTTCCTTTAGTTCTCTTTCCGCGAACACATGAGTGGGGCTATCGGATCGTGTCATCTTGTTAGTAAATTTTGATGTAGTGTATCTCAACTAAGTGAGGAAAATAGGAGGCCCTCCTTATCCTCCTACTCATGATACATAAAAGAGGGATAGGGGCATTGTCGCTCACCGCATGATGGGAGATAACGGTCAGTTTTGGGTATGAATCTTAGCAACTTATTTACCATGATATTCAATTAATCCTAGGTAGATTCTTGGAACATGGTTTAGAAATGAATATAGGCTTATACATTATATCATGGAGTAGCATCATAACTCATTAGTTTTAACTTAGGTACACATTAAAGGCAACCTAATGTGATCCCATGGGCGTAAAAACTTACTAGTAACTCGATGAACCCCTTTCAAGATCGTGTATAAAGTTTCACGTTACTTGGGTGTCTTAAAATTCGTAAAACGAGGTTATTTTGGGCGAAGGGCGTTATAGTTATTTTACACCTCTCGGTTTACCATCTTAGGCATACTCAATTGCTACCAATTTTTTTTACGTAACTTTAGCACACAATAATATGCGAAGTATTAAAATTTCATAAGTAGTAGAGCTGATTGAGGGGGTTAATTTAGTGCTACTTAATTTTTTAGCAAAACGACTGGTTTAGACCCTTAACTCACCGTTTTTAATATTTTTCTTTCATATACTACTAGTTCATACTTGACTTGGGATATAGGTTGAAATCCAAGTAATTCCCACCCGTATTTCTTAAGAAAACTCCAAGATATTAATTTACCGCTTGTCTGGTATTCTGAGCCTCGTTTCTTGAGCTTCTTGTATTTGATTTTCTCCAAATTTTCTTTGGCAACTTCCTTAGTGAGTCAAGTTTTGGCCGCGGGTTGCAAATTGCTCACCAACCGAAAGGAATGATGGGTCGTGGGTTGGCTGTAGTGATGGGTTGCCCAAGTTTGAACCAAATCCAACCCATCCTATCGTCTTCTTCGCCTGATTCACGCGTCTTTCCATTTGCCTTTCTCTTTCTTCTCAAGACCTTTTAACTCAATTTTTTTGTTGCTCCTCCGTTTAGATCTGAACTATGGTGAGTTCCTATTGGCTTGCCTTACCCTCCCACGACGTTGTAGTGTCTTGTACGTACCTACACAATTTGACTATCTTTATACCTTAGTTTAAAAAAATTGTGAGTTTGCCGACGGTGAAGAAAAATGCAAGAGACGATGTGAATGCGAGTATCTTACGGTGGGTATGCTCGAAGTTATTGGCTAAAAAAGAATTGTAAAATAATTGGGTAAAGAAAATACTTCTTTAACTATTTTTCTAATCGAATAATTGTACACCTAATCTAATATATTAATTGATTTTAATGTGTTGAAACCCTATCAAATACAAAACAGAAAAAACGATGACACACCCGTAGTTTTTAAACTTTTGAAAGTATATGAAGATACTATTTATTTTTTGAAGTTAAAAGAGATTTATTTCGCACAAATCATGGTGGTCCCATGGTCTAGTAGTTAGGACATTAGACTCTGAATCTAATAACCCGAGTTCAAATCTCGGTGGGACCTATTTTTATAGTTTGTGAATAGTAACTTAACAACCAATTTATGAAATATATGAGCCTTGTAATAGTGAAATGTGCATATCTTGCTTTGGCTGCAAGAGATCATTCAGTTATTGGAAGGCCCCTTCTATTGTAGATTTTCAACTATCATCAATATATATGGCCATAGGCTAAGTTCTTCACACTTTATGTCCCTTTTCTTTGTATTCTTACATATTCGTTGTCCGAAATCATTCTTTTCATAAGGAAATTTTTTATTCAATAGCAAGACATCAAGTAAGAACCCGTAATTGTGCCTTCATTAGTAAATATTTAGTATAGTTAATTTGAGCTAGTTAAATAAGTTACTCACTTATATGGTTACACTAGGAGAATTGTTAGTAGATTTAGTAGAATAAGTTACTAACTTATGGAGTAAGGAGAATTGTTAGTAGACTCAATAGAATAAGTTACTAATTTATGGAGCAACTATAGAAGAATTGGTAGTAGTTGACAAATTGTAGATCAAGTTTTGTGGTTGTGGACTAAGTTTTATGTTTTAATTAAGAAGATTGTTAGTGGTTCTTAACTTAGGAGAAAGTTTAGAAAGCAAGTTAATACTTTCTCAACTATCAATACTGATGAGAAGTATGCCTTTTTCACAACAACAGAACAACAAAGAGAATCGAAAAGCTAGGTGCTTAAGCGTTCTTTGTTCCAAAAGATCTATCACCTCAATGATGGTGTTAATATAACACATGCGGAAACAATTTGGATCTTAGGCACTTTTAGAACATCAATTATTGTAAATAACTAGCATGTTCATAAGTATTAAAATTTAATGAGTTTAACTATTAACCTTTTGTAGTTCAAACTCCTTTTGCCTCACAAACCGGTTTCGAACCACCACTAGTGTCTTCTCCACTATCCTCCGGCCTTAGAACGGGATTGTGGAATCCGGTGAGTGACTAAACTTGGGAGAGATTTTGTATATGTGAAGAGAGTGTTTGTAATAGGTTTTTCTCAAAGTTTTTCACCAAGATGAAGAAGACCTTCCATGTATCATGATCACTCTATTTAAAGAGTCATGTTTGCATGTTCATGCAAATTTGAGATCACCAAATTTTGACACTTAAAATTCCACTCAAATGTTTGGGATTATGTGGCAAGCATGCATGTTTGAGTTAACCAAATTTTGACACTCAAAATTCCACTCAAACTTGTGGGGTTTATTTGGCAAACATGCAAGTTTGGTTAAACCAAATTTTGACACCTCAAAATTTCACTAACATGGATTTTTCCATTAGATGAAAGTCAACATTTTGACTTTCTTCATTTTAATTCAAATTGATTTAAATAATGAATTTCAAATTAAAAGTAACATTAAATGATTAATTAAACTATTTAATTAATATTTAATATTAATTCAAATGCCAATCCCAATCAATTCCGACACATAATTGATTAAGATATTTAAATCTTATTTAAATATCTCAGATTTGTTTTGTTTAATTCGTAAATAAAACAAAATTGCAGTTAAATATATCGTATATATGTAACGCATATTCCCAAATTTGAATTCGAACACTTCGAACTCACTCGTCACACTGTTCTATGGTTTAGTCCGATATGAGCTAGCAGAGGGACCTAATGGACCTATAGATCATGGGCTCCAATGATCCAAGATTAACCGGTTAAACTCATTAACCTTGTTAACCAACATTCGTTAACTACTAGGACACTCCACTATAGCCTAGTAGTTGCACTCCCCTCACTATAGATATATTTCTTTCCATCTGATATAACCATGATTAGTAAGTCGATCCTTCACAGGTTGTTCGTAACTAGAGTTGGGTCAATTTACCGTTTTACCCCTGAAGTTACTTCTTGTTCCTTATGTCTCACTGATCCTCTAATGAACAACTGGTTTGTGGTCCAACCAGTAAACCGAATCCCTCTTAGGCCAATGAGAGGGTGGGGCCCCTTGTTCAAGACCTGGAGTCAGTGCTTAAGGGAACTACCTTTCTTCTATCCCTAAAAGTGGGTAGGAGTGAATTCCGTCTTGCACCCCACGTCCCCAGCCATTCACCCAGTCTTACCCCTGAAATGGGAGGCCTGTTGAGTCGGCGAACTAGAGCCACTCTCACCCATGCAAATCTAAGGATAATTCCGAATAAACAGGAGTTCATAGTTAGCTCAGGATTAAAACCGAGTTACCTAGGTTATCGAATGAAAAGAAAATCAGTCTCAACAGTAAACGACATTATAAAGTGAGAGTGGTTTTCTTCATGGTTCGATCTTATGCAATACTCATTGCATAGGACGCCCCCACTCACATGTCTCCACATGTACAATTTAATGATCACATTGTTTATATCATATACAAAAGTGGGCCGCATCCATAGTGTCCCCAGAATAAGGTACTCAGCCTTATCCTTATACTATAGATCATTTTGACTATATACTTGAACTTGATCCCCTCTTATGTCTCTACATATAGTTTAAGTAATCATACTATAGCCAGAGTGTTCTTAGTTTATTGGATTTAGATTAATGATCGTAAAGTTCACTTTATTCAATAACAATTTTTACTGAATAAACATTAATAATAACTTTATTGAAAATAGAATGTATCTTTGTTTACAAATTTTGAGTTTTAGGACATAAAATCCAACAAACTCCCACTTGGACTAAAACTCTAGTGGGGTTTTATAACGTTGAGTAGAGAGAAATACAATAAACTATGGCATCACATACTCATGCCTTTTCTCCCACTTGCCCTAGATTACATAACTCATAGTCCTAGACTCACTAGGTGCCCTTCAAACACTTTAGCCGTGAGGGGCTTTGTAAATGGATAAGCAATGTTGTGCTCTGAAGCTATCTGTGTGACGATCACATCTCCTCGTTGCACAATCTCCCTTATGAGATGATATTTGCGCTCAATATGTTTTCCTCGCTTATGGCTTCTTGGTTCTTTTGAATTTGCAACTGTTCCACTGTTATCACAATAAAGAGTGACGGGAAGATGCATATTTGGAACGACTTCCAAATCAGTTAAGAACTTCCTAAGCCATACAGATTCTTTCGTTGCTTCACAAGCAGCAACATACTCAGCCTCCATGGTGGAATCAGCAATGCAACCTTGCTTTATGCTTCTCCATATTATTGCTCCTTCGTTCAGAGTGAAGACAGATCCTGATGTCGATTTTCTCGAATCTACATCGGTCTGAAAATCTGAGTCAGTGTACCCTGTAAGGATTAAATCCTTAGCACCGTACATTAGCATATAGTCCCTCGTTCTCCTAAGATACTTCAGGATATTCTTAACGGCAGTCCAATGAGCACGTCCCGGATTGGACTGATATCTGCTGACAATTCCCACAGCATAGCATATGTCGGGTCGGGTACATAACATGGCATACATCAGACTACCGACCGCTGGTGCATAGGGAATGTGTTTCATATCCACAACTTCTTGAGGTGTCATAGGACTTTGTTCCTTCGACAAATGAACTCCATGCCTGAAAGGTAATAATCATTTCTTGGAGTCCTGCATCTTATATCGATTCAACATTTTGTCGATGTACGATGCTTGAGACAATGCTAGTGTTTTGTTCTTGCAATTCCGAACAATTTGGATTCCAAGAACAAACTGAGCCTCTCCCAAATCTTTCATTTGGAATTGTGTCGCCAGTCAATGCTTAATGTTAGTCAGAATTCCCACATCATTTCCAATGAGTAGGATATCGTCAACGTACAACACCAGGAAAGCTACTGTAGAGTTGACTATCCTTTTATAAACATAAGGTTCGTCAACATTCTGTTTAAAGCCATAAGATTTGATCGCAGTATCAAACTTTATATTCCAGGATCGAGATGCTTGCTTCAACCCATAAATGGATCTTTTAAGCTTGCAAACCCTTTGCTCGTGATCCTGTTCAATGAACCCCTCTGGTTGAGCCATATAGATACTCTCTTCAAGATTGCCGTTTAGAAAAGCTGTCTTAACATCCATTTGCCAAATTTCATAATCATAAAATGTGGCAATAGACAAGAGTATTTTAATTGATTTAAGCATAGCAACAGGAGAGAAGGTTTCTTCATAGTCCACCCCCTCTCTTTGGGTATAACTCTTTGCTACTAGTCGTGCTTTAAAGGTCTGTACCTTACCGGTTTGGTCTCGTTTCCTCTTATAGATCCATTTGCAACCAATAGGTTTTACCTCATCTGGTTGATCTACAAGTTCCCAGACTGAATTGAAGTACATTGACTCCATTTCAAGATTCATGGCTTTAATCCACTGATCTCTATCCTCATCATTCATTGCCTGTTTATAGGTCAATGGATCCTCAACGCCATCATCAGGTATGATGACTTGAGTTTCTGCCAAACCCAAGTAACGATCAGGTTGAGTTATAACCCTCCCACTACGTCGAGGCATTCTCAACTCTTGAGAAGGATGTGATTGACCAGAAGTGTCAGCTCCATTGTTTTATTGTTTTATCAGTAGCTTCTTTAGAAATCTCACTTAATACTAGTTTGCTACGAGTTTGATGATTTCTTACGTGGTCTTCCTCTAAGAATGTAGCGTTCGTTGATACAAACACTCTATTTTCTTGAGGATCATAAAATAAACCACCTTTCGTCTCTTTGGGGTATCCTACGAATAGACATAATTTTGAACGACGTTCTAATTTCTTGAGATTTTGTAACAACACATGTGCTGGACATCCCCAAATTCTGAAGTGACGTAAACTACCTTTACGCCCTTTCCATAACTCATAAGGTGTTTCTGAAACACTCTTAGTAGGAACCATGTTCAAAATGTATGTAACAGTCTCCACTGCATATCCCCAAAACGGATCGGGTAATTGAGCGAAACTCATCATAGACCGAACCATGTCTAATAGAGTTCTATTTCTCCTTTCTGATACACCATTTTGTTGAGGCATACCAGGGGCTGAGAGTTGAGATCTTATTCCATGTTCTATCATATAGTCCTGAAATCTTAAGTCCATGTACTCTTCTCCTCGATCTGATCGAAGTGTTTTAATAGTTTTACCTAATAGATTCTCAACCTCAGTCTTGTACTCTCTGAATTTTTCAAGAGCTTCGTACTTGTGATGCATTAGGTAAAGATAGCCATACCTTGAATAATCATCAATAAAACTGATGAAATATTCATACCCTCCTCGTGCTTTGACATTCATTGGACCACAGAGATTTGATGCACGAGTTCTAAGGTTTCTTTGGCTCTATAACCTTTTTCGGAAAATGATCGTTTAGTCATTTTACCCTCAAGACAAGACTCACATGGAGGTAAAGAATTGTCTTCTAACTTATTTAGAAGTCCTCTTTTAACCAATCTCTCAATCCTATTGAGATTAATGTGACCTAGTCTTAAGTGCCAAAGATAGGTTTTAGGAGAAATCTTTTGTCGTTTATTTTGAGTTTTAGCTATTTTAAACATCTCAGTATTTAAAATAGCTTTTGTTTTGCTCGGTTTTAACATATTTAAGTTGTTTTCTAGTTTTGCAGAACAAATATGAATACCTCTTTTGCAAATGAACACTTCATTGATTTCAAAAGATACTTTATACAACTGTTCTAACAAACAAGAGATGGATATTAGATTTCTTTTCATTCCAGGAACAAAAAGTACATTATCTAATATAATGAATCTATCTCCAAAAAACAACTTTAAATTTCCTACTGATCTTGCTGAGACAATCTCTCCTGTTCCAACCCTGAGTGTTATCTCGCCGTCCGCAAGCATTCTCCAGGAGCTAGTTTCCTGGTAAAAAGAACAAATATGATTAGTCGCCCCTAAATCTAGTATCCAAGTTGAGTTGTCATACTCTACTAAACATATTTCTACAACGAGTAAATCATATTTACCTTGTTGTGTCTTTTCGGCTTTCTTCTCTGCAAGGTATTTTGGACAGTTTCTCTTTCAGTGCCCGTTTTCATTGCAATGGAAACATTTTCCTTTATCTGCTTTTTGAACCTTGTTCTTGCGGTTAATAGGAATCTTATTTTTCCCTTTTCCCTTCTTCTTCATCAAAACACTTTTAGGAGTTGAAGGTCCAGACTTATTTTTGGAGGACGATTCTCGTAGTAATTTCTTGGAGATAGCAACATTTGTTTCTCCTGTTTGTCCCTTGTTCGTTAAGAGGGACTGATAAGTCTGTAGCTCATTGAGAAGAGCAGTCAAGTTATATTCTATTTTGTTCATAACCACATTGGTGCGGAACTGGAAGAAGCTCTTCGGAAGAGACATCATGATAAAACTAACTTGACTCTTCTCATCAATGACAACTTCATTTTCTTCTGCCACATTGAAATGGACCATCATGTCCAGGACATGTTCTCTAACTGAGGTCCCTTCTTTCATACGACAGTTGTAAATGTATTTTATGGCTTCATGTCTAAGGGAGAAGGACGGTTGTCCAAACATCCCTTTTAGAGATTCCATAATCTCTTTAGCAGTACCCATCACATCGTGTTTCTTAGCAAAAACATCAGATATGTTGGCTAGAATGTACACTCGGGCTTTGTCATTTGCCTTTATCCATCTGTCATATGCATCCCGAACTGTTCGGTTTGCATTTGAGTTGGGGTTTGGAGGACACTCCTCAGTTAAAACAAACTTTAAATCATCAATGACCAGTATTGTGTTTAGGTTTGATTTCCAAGTTGTGTAGTTGTCGCCGTTTAATTTCTTAGAAGCGAGTAATTGTACTATTGAGTTTGTCATGCTGTGATATAAAGAAAATTCTATTAGTGATTTGACTTAATCCTATTTAATCCAATCAGTTTTAGCAAATGTAATAATGTACCCAAATCATTATTAATTTGCAACGATACTTTAGTGAGTTAGAGCAACTGCTACCAAGGGCCAGTCAATCACTCATTCACTAAACCAAGACATTCTTGACTTAAACACTAATTCCAGAATAACTCTTGTTCCTATAGTGTTTTAGTTATCGCTATTTTGGTCAAGAATATACTAACTCTTAGTAATTCTTCGCAAGTGTGACCCACCAATTTCAGACCTCAAAGATCGGTCCTAACAACGCTATCGAATGAAAAAGCAAAAGTTGGGAATGAACCTAAGAAATCCTATCCATTTCTGGAGTTTGCGTTGTTCTGACTCCCATGTTACGACCCTCCGAATGGGTAGTTGCTCTAGGGCAACATGCAGGCGGAACATGGGAATCTCACGGTGCAACCTAGTGGTGGAGACCATAGGACGTGTTGACTTCCTTCTCCCACTTACTATAAATACTTTCTCAATTCACCTTGTTATTGACTCATGCAAATACCTTCCGAATGGAGGACGCTCCTAGGGCGACACGAGGCCGAGCATGAATCTCACTGTGTGAATTTTACAGAGAGCGTGAAGAGAAAACAATGTATCTTATACACCTTTTTCCTCCCACTAAGTATTTTAGATGGTTGGGTATACTCATTACTTAAGTATATTCCGGCTAATTAAGTATAACTTAAGTCTAGGTAATTTTTCTAAATCTTACATCACTTAAGCATGCTCATAAAACTGGGCTAACTAAGCTCAAGTACTGGTTCGATCTCCAGGTAGTAGGTGTTCCGTAAACCGTCAACTTAAGTACCTTCAGCCTTAGACAAGATCGTGCCAGGTGAGCTTTCTCGTAACCGCAATTTTATAAGACATCGACCTATTTTAACTGTTAAATTTGATCGTGCTCGGTTCTTAACCCTTAGTGTGCATGCACTTATCTTTATTATAGATTTTAACGTCTATCTCATTTTATGACGTTGAAAATAACCTATAACATGCATCTAACATGCTTTATATAACAATTTATATAATCATCCATTCCATGCAATAATATAACAATTTATATCTATCACTCATGGAACCCTAAGACATGCATACTATACATTATAACACTTATAACATACTTGGAATGCATGAAACATGCTTAGCCTATGGTGGGATTTTAAATCTATATGACATAATTTATGCATTTACATTTTCTATTTAATTAAAACATACATTCATAATGCATAATTAATTAAACACACTAAAGTGGGTTGGTTTTGGCATTTTAAAGCAAGAAATTAACTAAATTATTACATTAATAATTAAAAATAACTTGAGCCGCTCCCGAGGATCACGAACTGGGCGAACCAACCCTTAAACATTGAATCGGTCCCCAACGACAGAAAAAACACCCGAACCGCCTCTTCCATCTTCTTCGGTTCAGCTTGCTATCTCTTCCATTTTCGATCAATTACAACCTAAAATGGACTCTAATGACTCAATAATAGTTACAGACCTTTCTTCATTCATTAAAGCCCTTACACCTTAGGCTTATTACAATAATTGTATCAAATGGAAGCATAAAAAAAATGCCAAAACCAAAACCATCCACTTTAGCAACCACAAATTTCATTCATGAAATGGTACACACCATGATCAAATTAATGTAAATAAAGTGCCTAAAACTTGCTCTGATACCAATTGATGGTGTTAATATAACACATGCGGAAGCAATTTGGATCTTAGGCACTTTTAGAACATAATTTATTGTAAATAACTAGCATGTTCATAAGTATTAAAACTTAATGAGTTTAAATACTAACCTTTTGTAGTTCAAACTCCTTTTGCCTCACAAACCTGTTTCGAACCACCACTAGTGTCTTCTCCACTATCCTTCGGCCTTAGAACGGGATTGTGGAATCCGGTGAGTGACTAAACTTGGGAGGGATTTTGTATATGTGAAGAGAGTGTTTGTGAGAGGTTTTTCTCAAGGTATTTCACCAAGATGAAGAAGACCTTCCATGTATCATGATCACTCTATTTAAAGAGTCATGTTTGCATGTTCATGCAAATTTGAGATCACCAAATTTTGACACTTAAAATTCCACTCAAATGTTTGGGATTATGTGGCAAGCATGCATGTTTGAGTTAACCAAATTTTGACACTCAAAATTCCATTCAAACTTGTGGGGTTTATTTGGCAAACATGTAAGTTTGGTTAAACCAAATTTTGACACTTCAAAATTACACTAACATAGATTTTTCCACCGGATGAAAGTCAACATTTTGACTTTCTTCATTTTTATTCAAATTGATTTGAATAATGAATTTCAAATTAAAGTAACATTAAATGATTAATTAAACTATTTAGTTAATATTTAATATTAATTCAAATGTCAATCCCAATCAATTCCGACACATAATTGATTAAGATATATAAATCTTATTTAAATATCTCAGATTCTCTCTTTTTGTTTAATTCGTAAATAAAACAAAATTGCGGTTAAATATATCGTATATATGTAACGCATATTCCCTAATTTGAATTCGAACACTTCGAACTCACTCGTCACACTGTTCTATGGTTTAGTCCGATATGAGCTAGCAGAGGGACCTAATGGACCTATAGATCATGGGCTCCAATGATCCAAGATTAACCGGTTAAACTCATTAACCTTGTTAACCAACATTCGTTAACTACTAGGACACTCCACTATAGCCTAGTAGTTGCACTCCCCTCACTATAGATATATTTCTGTCCATCTGATATAACCATGATTAGTAAGTCGATCCTTCACAGGTTGTTCGTAACTAGAGCTGGGTCAATTTACCGTTTTACCCCTGAAGTTACTTCTTGTTCCTTATGTCTCACTGATCCTCTAATGAACAACTGGTTTGTGGTCCAACCAGTAAACCGAATCCCTCTCAGGCCAATGAGAGGGTGGGGCCCCTTGTTCAAGACCTGGAGTCAGTGCTTAAGGGAACTACCTTTCTTCTATCCCTAAAAGTGGGTAGGAGTGAATTCCGTCTTGCACCCCACGTCCCCTGCCATTCACCCAGTGTTACCCCTGAAATGGGAGGCCTGTTGAGTCGGCGAACTAGAGCCACTCTCACCCATGCAAATCTAAGGATAATTCCGAATAAACAGGAGTTCATAGTTAGCTCAGGATTAAAACCGAGTTACCTAGGTTATCGAATGAAAAGAAAATCAGTCTCAACAGTAAACGACATTATAAAGTGAGAGTGGTTTTCTTCATGGTCCGATCTTATGCAATACTCATTGCATAGGACGCCCCAACTCACATGTCTCCACATGTACAATTTAGTGATCACATTGTTTATATCATATACAAAAGTGGGCCGCATCCATAGTGTCCCCAGAATAAGGTACTCAGCCTTATCCTTATACTATAGATCATTTTGACTATATACTTGAACTTGATCCCCTCTTATGTCTCTACATATAGTTCAAGTAATCATACTATAGCCAGAGTGTTCTTAGTTTATTGGATTTAGATTAATGATCGTAAAGTTCACTTTATTCAATAACAATTTTTACTGAATAAACATCAATAATAACTTTATTGAAAATAGAATGTATCTTTGTTTACAAACTATGAGTTTTAGGACATAAAACTTAACACTCAAGGTGTTCCTTTGCCTCTTTTACTTGTTTCAACATAATTTTGATCGAGGGTCACATCCAACATTTTGTATTAGAGCTCCGAGGATTCCAAAAAAAAAAATGTTGTCACCATATAAAGTCACCGGAAGAGAAGTAACAACGATAAAAAGTAGAAAGGAGGGGAGTGTAAAGGTCTAGTGCCTGTTACTCACGAAGAGTAACTACGCAACATCGTCGATAAAGATGCGTGTCAACTTACAAGCACAAGGCGTGTGGGGTGCCATCGAGCATGGTGAAATTGAGGAGCATAAGGACAGGATGGCTCTTGCCACTATCTACCAAGTAGTCTCGGAGGACGTTCTTCTCATGTTGGCGGAGAAGGACTCAACAAAGACAACGTGGGAGATACTGCAAACAATGCATATAGGTGTGGAACTTGAAGAATCAGTTCGAGGCTATCAGCATGAAAGACAGTGAGTCAATAGACGACTTTACCATGAAGTTAATAACGATCGTTAATGGCATCCGTTCATTAGGCGACATGGTGGAGGAGATCTTCGTTGTCAAGAAGTTCCTTCAAATTGTTTCTCCAAGATTCATGCAAATTATTACCTCTATCGAGCAGTTCGATGACCTCAAGCACATGTCAGTTGAGGAGTTCATTGGTCGTCTTAAGGTCCATGAGGATAGACTTCGTGACTTTGAAGACAAAGAGTAGGAAAAACACCTATTACTCACACATGAGGAGTGGCTCGCACAGATGAAAAAGAATGATGCGATTGTTATAACAAGGAAAACAGATTTCGTGGATGTGGCCACCGTCCCTGACATGGTCATGGACGTGGTGGAAGAGGAGGCCGTGACAATACATCACAAACTCATGATAATGTCAACCCCTAAAAGGACAAGAGTATGATCAACTATTACTCTTGGGCACTATGCGGTAGAGTGTCGCAGGAAGAAGCAAGATGAGGAAACAAATCTCACACTCACGCAAGATCAAGAACCCACAAGAGTATGATCAACTGTTACTCTTGTGGAAAATATGGGCACTATGCGATAGAGTGCCGCAGGAAGAAGCGAGATTAGGAGGCAAACCTCACACTCATGCAAGATTAAGAGCTCGCACTGATGTTGGCCAAGAAGATGTCCAACTTGTTGATGCTCAACAAAGAAAAGGTAGTGACGAACCTTCTCACAAAAGGAGAAGATCAAGTGGAGATCAACATGTGGTACCTTGACAATGGAGCAAGCAACCATGTGACCAAAAATTAAACAAAGTTCAAGGATCTTGATGAGAAGCTCATTGGAAATGCGAAGTTTGGCGATGGATCAATTGTACTGATCCAAGGCAAAGGATCCATCTTATTCTAGTGCAAGAATGGTAAGCAACGATTACTAACCAATGTATACTATATCCCAAACTTTAAGAGTTACACTATTAGTCTTGGTCAGATGATGAAAGGAGGAAGCAGAGTGAAGTTAGCTGGCTCGTTCCTCAAGATGTTCAATAGAAATGAAACTTTGTTGATGATGGTAAAACGGTCGCACAACTGCTTGTACCAGATACTATTGAAGACCAGCCAACCCACCTCTTTATTGACGAAACATGCAGACTCGATTTGGCTTTGGCATGCAAGACTTGGGCGTGTGAACTTTCAAATGCTCACAATGATGAGAGAGAAGAAGATGGCTACGGGACTACCCAAAATCGTACATTTGAACCCACTATGTGAAAGTTTCCAAGTCTCCAAACAAACAAGACTGTCGTTCCTAGCTCAAACAAGTTTCCATGCTGAGCAACCACTATAACTTGTTCATGCAGATTTGTATGGACCGATCACCCCATCATCGATTTCTGGTAACAAGTATTTTCTCTTACTTGTGGATGACTATAGTCATTAGATGTGGGTGTACATGCTCAAAGAAAAATGAGAGAAATTATGTGCATTCAATAAGTTCAAAAGACTTATTGAAAACGGGTCGAATCACAAGCTGAAAACCTTGCGCACCGACCGAGGTGTCGAGTTCTTATCCCAAAATTTCTCAATGTTTTTCAAAGAGGAAGGTATCAAGTGTCAACTCACTGCACCGTACACTCCACAACAAAATCCTGTGGTCGAACGAAGAAACTGCACCATAATGAACACTGCAAGAAGCTTATTCAAGTGCATGCAAGTCCCAACAATTTTCTAAAGGGAGGTAATACAGCATGCAGTTTATCTTCTAAACTATTCATTGACAAAGGCGCTTGATACTCGCACCCCTTATGAAGTATGGTTCAGCAAGACACCTCACTTCGAGTACCTAAGAGTCTTCAATTGTACAACACATGTTAAGACGAAAAAGTCATATATCAAAAAGCTTGATGACAGAAGCCAAAAGATGGTGTATTTTGGTGTAGAGAATGAGACCAAGACACATAGGCTGTATGATCCGCAACATAAGAACTTTTGTGTAAGTAGAGATGTCGTATTCAAAGAAGAGAAGAAGTGGGATTGGTGCAGTGTTTGCGATAGCAAGCAGACTGTTACAGAGTTCACTACTCTGGAAGAAGAGGAAGACACAACGTACCTAGAAAGTTTCCCCACAGCAACACCAACAAGTGGACACATGTCATCATCGGTGACACTGAAAGGCGTGATGGACTCTTTAGAACAACAGAGCTCAAGCGGATCCACAATAGAGGATGGACCAAATAAGTTTTGTTCTCTTGCTGAAATTTATGTGGATACTCTTGAACAAGAATTGGATCCCGATGAGTTAGGGTTGCTCGTGGCCGAGGAGCCGACAATCTACCATGAGGCAGCAACTGAGATGATGTGGTAGGATGCCATGCAAAAATAGCTTAAAACCATTAAGAAGAACAAGACGTGGGCACTAACTAACTTACCGTCCAGACACAAGCCCATCGTTTGAAGTGGGTGTTTAAATTGAATAGTGAAAGAAATGTCATCAACTATAAAGACTCGTGACAAAGGGATTCGTGCAACAACAAGGAGTTGAGTTTGAGGAGGATTTTGTGCCTGTGGCTTGACTTGACATTGTAAGATTGATTCTTGCCCTCGTAGCTCAACACGGGTGGGAGGTCCATCACTTGGACGTTAAATCAGCATTCCTAAATGGTGACCTCCAAGAAGAAGTGTATGTTGTCCAATTTGAAGGGTTCGTCACCAAAGCCAAATAGCACAAAGCGTATAAGTTGTCAAAGACCCTCTATGATTTACGGCAAGCACCAGTGATGTGGAATATACGTTTGGACAAGAGCTTAAAGAGTCTAAAATTCATGAAGTGCTCGCAAGAACAAACTGTGTATACAAGAAATAATGGGACTGAAACACTCATAGTTGACGTGTACGTTGTGATGGTGTTACTATAACACGTGCGAAAGCAATTTGGATCTTAGGTACTCTAAGTACATCAATTATAGTAAATTAGCTAGCATGTTTAAGAGCATTAAAACTCAATGAGTTTGAATACTAACCTTTAGTAGTTGAAATTGCTTTTGCCTCACGAACTGATTTTGAACCACCACTAGTGTCTTCCCTAGTATTCTCTAGTCTTAGAACGGGACTGTAGAATCCGGTGAGTGACTAAACTTAACAGGAATTTAGTATATGTAAAGAGAGATTTTGAGAGATTTTCTCAAGTTTTTCCAGAAGAATTTCCATGTACTTATAGAGTCATATTTGCATGTTCATGCAAATTTGAGACTACTAAATTTTGACACTCAAAATTCCACTCAAATTTGTTGGGTTTATTTGGCAAACATGCAAGTTTGGTTAAACCAAATTTTGACACTCAAAATTCCACTCAAATGTGTGAGATTATGTGGCAAACATGTAAGTTTAGTTAAACCATATATTGACACTCAATATTCTACTCACTCAAACATGGATTTTTCCATTAAGTGAAGTCAACTTTCTTTATTTTAGTTCAACAATTAATTTAAATAATTAATTTCAAATCAAAATAATATTTAATGATTAATTAAACAATTTAATTAATATTTAACATTAAATCAAATGTCAATTCCAATGATTCGGCTACATATTGATTATGAATCCCTATTCATAATTAAAATATTTAAATCTTATTTAAATATCTCAAATTCTCTCTTTTTATTTAATTCATGATTAAAACAAAATGCAGTTAAATATATCGTATATATTTAGCGTATATTCCCTAATATGAATTTGAATACTTCGAACTCACTCGTCACACTATTCTAAGGTATAATCCGATATGTGCTAGTAAGGGGACCTAAGGGACCTGCAGATCATTGGCTCCAGTGATCCGAGATTAATCGACTAAACTCATTAACCTTGTTAACCATCATTCGTTAACTTCTAAGACACTCCACTATAACCTAGCAGTTGCATTGCCCTCACTATAGATATATTTTTGTCCATTTGATATAACCATGATTAGTAAGTCGATCCTTCATAGGTTGTTCGTAACTAGAGCTGGGTCAATTTACCGTTTTACCCTTAAAGTTACTTCTTGTTCCTTAAGTCCCACTGATCCTCTAATGAACAATTGGTCTGTGGTCCAACCACCAAACCGAATCCCTCTCGAGGCAATGAGAGGGTGGGGTCTCTTGTTCAAGACCTGGAGTCAGTACTTAAGGGAACAACCTCTCTACTATCCCTAAAAGCGGGTAGCAGTGAGTTCCATCTTACACTCTATGTTCCCAGCTATTCACCTTTTACCCCTGAAATGGGAGGCCTATTGAGTTGGTAAACTCGGGCCACTCTCACCCATGCAAATCTAAGGATAATTTTAAATTAACAGGAGTTCATAGTTAGCTCAGGATTAAGATCGAGTTACCTAGATCATCGAATGAAAAAATCAGTCTCAACAGTAAACGGTATTATAAAGTGAGAGTGGTTTTCTTCATGGTCTGATCTTATGCAATACTCATTGCATAGGACGTCCCCACTCACATGTCTCTACATGTACAATTTAGTGATCACATTGTTTATATCATATACAAAAGTGAGCCGCATCCATAGTGTCCTCAGAATAAGGTACTTAGTCTTATCCCTGTACTATAGATCATTTTAACTATATACTTGAACTTGATCCACTCTTATGTCTCTACATATAGTTCAAGTAATCATAATATAGCCAGAGTGTCCTTAGTTTATTGGATTTAGATTAATGATCGTAAAATTCACTTTATTCAATAATAATCTTTACTGAATAAACATCAATAATACCTTAATTGAAAACAGAATATGTTTTTGTTTACAAACTATGAGTTTTAGGACATAAAACCCAACACGTTGATTACTTGATTGTCACTGGTACAAGTGTAGAAGGCATTAAAGATTTCAAGCAGCAAATGATGAAAGAATTTAAGATGACTGATCTCGGGTTACTCACATACTACCTCGATATTGAAGTGGACCAAAGGAATGATTGCATCATGTTAAAGCAATCGGCCTATGCTAAGAAGTTATTGCAGCAATTTAAAATGGCAGTGTGCAATTCGACCAAGTATCCGATGGAGGCAAAGTTACCACTCAAGAAAGATGTTGAAGGAAACTTGGTGAATTCCATCGAGTATAGGCATGTCATCAGAAGTCTAAGGTACTTGACTTATACTCATCCAAACCTTTCATATGTTGTTGGAATAATGAGTAGGTACATGGAAAAGTCCACTATGATGCATCATCAAGCGGTTAAGAACATTCTCCACTATGTGAAGGAAACTACAAGGTACAAGTTGAAGTATCAAAGAGGGCGAGATCCTGAAGAACTAGTTGGTTTTTCAATAGTGATTTAGTTGGAGATATTGATGATAGAAAAAACACTGCAGAAATGGTGTTTTATCTCAAAAGAAATTTGATCTCTTGGCAATATTAGAAGCAGTGAATTGTGACACTATCTTCTTGTGAGGCCAAGTTCATGGCAGCAACTGCGGCGTCATGCCAAGCATTGTGGCTGAGATATTTGTTGAGTGAATTGACTAGAAGTGAACTAAAGTTAGTAACTCTCTACGTCACAACAAATCTGCAATTGCACTCATGAAGAATGCAGTATTTCACGGCGCAGCAAACACATTGACACTCGCTTCCATTTCATCCTTTAGTGTGTTGAGAAGAGACAAATCTTTTTGGAGTTCGTATGCACTAGAGAGGAATGTGCAGATATTCTAACCAAGGTCCTAGTAAGGGTTAAGTTTGCAGAGATGCAAAAATTGCTAGGAGTGAAGAATCTCGAACAAAATCAATTTTACGGAGGAGATTGTGAGCTAATAAACTTGAGTTAGATGAACAAGTTACTAACTTATATACTAACATTAGAAGAATTGTTAGTCGACTTAGTAGAACAAGTTATTAACTTATGGAGTAACCTTGGAAGAATTGTTTGTAGACTTATAATTCTCCCCTAGTAGTAATATCCCGTCACTGGCTCTTTCGAGCCTATAAACCTCTTAGGTTCTTGTATAGCATCATAGGGAACTCACTAAAAACTCTTGTGTGGTGCCTAGTGTCACGGTCATGCTTGTCCAGGGCATGTTGCCCATGGCCGCATGCCCATGACAAGCCAAACCCTTGTCATGTCTTTTCATTCTAGTGTTTTTCCTTTTGTAATTCTAAAGCGTATGACACCTCAAAAATATCATGTCTACGCCTGCTAGAACTAAAATGACCCAGAATGTACTATAGGGGGATATGACTAGTCGTCAACTTCTCCCTACCCAAGGTTATATATGCTAAGCCGTTGTTATCTTTCTCTTGCTTGCTTATATAACGTCTCTTTCTAAAATCTCTCTTTCTAAAATCTCTCTCTCCTCGTTTTCTAAAACCTTCTTTTAAAACCGAGGCTAGAGGCTCGACCGTACGTCGCTTGGCCGTAGGCGACGCAAGAACAAATAGGCTTAACTCACTTGTCGCTGGAAAGTGAGTGCCGCACAATCGCTAGTCCGCTGCCTTCGAAAGCGCGATTGTGTCAAGTGGTATCAGAGCTTTGTTAGCTCCGTAACGTCATATAGATCGAGATCATGTCGATGACAAAGTCGACACCCAAAGCACAAGCCGACCGGCTTACGCTAATAGAGGAGGAAATGCTGTTCCTCAAAGAAGTCCCTGACACCCTCCGTTTCCTGGAAACACGGGTGACCGAACTGAGTGAGAAAGTCGTCCAAGTCGACGCAATGGACAACCGCCTGGATGGGTTGCCAATCGCAGAACTATTGTTTCGAGTGACCTCGCTCGAAGAAAGAGTCGCTCCTACGAGCAGTCCAAAACCGTCTGATAGTCCGGATAGCTCTGTCGCACACAAAGAGGGACGTGGCGAAGAGTTCGACGTACTACAAAACACAATGATGAGTTTGTTCAATGGATTGGCTGATGAATTCAGATCAACAGTCGACGACCTCCAAGAAAGGATGGCCGCCATGAGCACTCGAATTGAAATTACCATGAAAGCCGTGGAAGGTGTCGCGGCTGGACAAACTAATACAGGATCCAACAAACTAAGGTTCCCAGACCCTAGAGCCTTCAAAGGGAATCGGGACGCCAAAGAGTTGGAGAACTTCATCTTTGACGTCGAACAGTACTTCAAAGCCACAACGGCTTGTACCGACGACAAGAAGGTGACTGTAGCCGCGATGTATCTCATAGACGACGCCAAACTGTGATGGCGTACGAAGGTGCAAGACATCGAGGATGGATTGTGCACCATCGACTCATGGGAGGACCTCAAAAGAGAGTTGAGGGAACAATTCCTCCCCGAAAACGCAGGGCATATAGCAATGGAGAAAATAGTAGCCCTGAAACACACTGGAAACATACGGGACTACGTCAGACAGTTCTCAACCCTGATGCTGGATATCAGGGGCACAGCAGAGAAGGACAAGGTGTTCTTCTTTATAAATGGTCTACAGCCGTGGGCCAAAACAAAGATACATGAGAACAGGGTCCAAACCCTAGCTGCCGCAATGGCCTGTGCCGAGAGACTCGTAGACTGTGGGAACGAAGCAGGATCCCAAAGAAGAGCGACACCAGCCCCAAACAATGGGGGCAAACCATACAGACCACCAGGCCAGCGAAATGGAAGTCCCAACAGACCGATGGACAGACAGAACGGTTCAATTGCTTGCTCGAAGAATACTTACGTCACTTCGTCGACGCTCGCCAAAAGAACTGGATACAATTGTTAGATGTCGCCCAATTTTGCTTCAATTGCCAAACCAGCTCATCTACAGGGAAGAGTCCCTTCGAGATTGTAAGTGGACGACAACCGGCCTTACCCCATATTATTGATCATCCTTATGCAGGAAAAAACCCTCAAGCTCACAACTTTACAAGGGAATGGAAGCAGACGACAGATATAGCCCGGGCATATTTAGAGAAGGCTTCCAAGCATATGAAGAAATGGGCGGACAAGAAGCGTCGCCCCCTTCATTTTCGTGCCGGAGACTAAGTCCTTATCAAGCTAAGACCAGAACAGATTAGATTTCGTAGCCGAAAGGACCAGAGACTAGTTCGTAAATATGAAGGTCCGGTTGAAGTCCTTAAAAAGATCGGGGCTACCTCCTACCGAGTTGCACTACCCGCATGGATGAAAATCCACCCCGTCATTCATGTGAGCAACTTGAAGCCCTATCACCCTGATCCAGACGACGACCAACGAAATGCAACCACAAGACCGAACATCGATCTGAAGCAAAAAGAAACAAAGGAAGTGGAAGAGATCCTAGCCGACAGGGTTAGGAAGATAGGAAGACCTGTACGGACGATTCGTGAATTCCTTGTCAAATGGAAGAATCTCCCTACAGAGGAAACAAGCTGGGAACGCGCCGAAGATTTGAACTCCGCCGCCACCCACATCGCAAGGTATGAAAGTAGTCGGTTGACAGGGACGTCAACCAATTAGGTGGGGGAGGATATCACGGTCATGCTTGTCCAGGGCATGTTGCCCATGGCCGCATGCCCATGACAAGCCAAACCCTTGTCATGTCTTTTCATTCTAGTGTTTTTCCTTTTGTAATTCTAAAGCGTATGACACCTCAAAAATATCATGTCTACGCGTGCCAGAACTAAAATGACCCAGAATGTACTATAGGGGGATATGACTAGTCGTCAACTTCTCCCTACCCAAGGTTATATATGCTAAGCCGTTGTTATCTTTCTCTTGCTTGCTTATATAACGTCTCTTTCTAAAATCTCTCTCTCCTCGTTTTCTAAAACCTTCTTTTAAAACCGAGGCTAGAGGCTCGACCGTACGTCGCTTGGCCGTAGGCGACGCAAGAACAAATAGGCTTAACTCACTTGTCGCTGGAAAGTGAGTGCCGCACAATCGCTAGTCCGCTGCCTTCGAAAGCGCGATTGTGTCACCTAGCCTCCCTTAAACATGGGATGCTTCGTCTACATATAGGCAAAATATCCTATATCCAAGTTTTCCCTAAGACATACCATGTTTCCTGCTGGCTTTACCTATTTACATGTCACCATCTCTACTACCACTTAGGTAGTTTTCATAATCACGTTTTCTAGAGGCTTTACATCTAAATGACCATGCTTTACAAGTATGGACATCACACTCATGCATGAAACTGGAGTTCTACTCTTTGTATTCTAGATAATCTATTTAAAGGTAGCTTACTATTATCATGGTACCTGGACTTTTCTCTCTCTAATCGGTGTGGTTGTGGTAACATCACTCTTTCCTATTACTATTCCATTGAGCCTACTTTTCCTCCACCAATCTCCATAGTAAGAACTTAAAGCCTTGCATTTTCTATTTGCATTGTGGTATCTATCCCCACCTTAAAGGGTTGGTCAAGAGCATGGAGGAGCTACCATATGTGAATTAATAAGCTTAACTTAACAAATAACTTAATCATCAATTTGTAGAGCAAGTTTAAGTTTAGAAAAATGGTTAGTGCTTTGTTTAGGATAAATGTGAGTAGATATGCCCGCGTGGGAATTTAGGAAAATTGTTAATGCTGAGATAGTCCTTAACCCTTTATTCGCAACATAAAAGCATAATGCTTAAGACAGAATGCTTAAGGTTCTTGGATAAAAAGAAACTTTTGGCTCGGTTGTTATTTCTATTTTGATTATTTGATTGAGTGTACTTTATTCAAAGATCAAAACCAACTTCTATTATTAGAGCTAGGATGCTTTTCACCCTAAAAAGTCACTAGAGGGATGTGACAATGATAAAAGACAGAAAGAATTGGAGTGTATTGCTCCTATGTCCATTACTCATGAAGAGTAACTACATAACACGGTCAATAAAGATGCATGTTAATCTAAAGGCACTTGGCGTGTGAGACGTCATTGAGCATGATGACGACGTTGAGGAGTCTAAGAACTTGATGACTCTTGCTGCCATCTACCAAGCAGTCCTGGAAGATGTCCTTCTCATATTGGCAAAGAAGGACTCGTCAAAGAATGTTTGGAAAACACTACAAAAAATGCATATCAGTGTGGAGTGAGTCAAGGAAGCAAAGGTACAAACCTTGAAAAGTGAGTTCAAGGCTATACGTATAAAGAAAGACGAGTCAATAGACGACATTACCATAAGTTGACAACGATTATCACTGCGTGACGAGATGGTATAGGAGATTTTTACCGTAAAAGAATCCTTTGAATTGTCATTGGATATGGATAAGTGACTAAACCAAAAATTGATGCAAAATAACCAAAATGCCCTTGTAATGGTTACCTTCAATTCAAAGACCTAAATGAACTCAAAATATCATGAAACTTTATCATAGGCCTTATTTTGTGATCACTAAAAATTTGTAAAGTTTTAAGGTCATTGTTTGAACAAAGAAATAGGGGTAAAAGGATCGTAATTCCCCTACGTCTAAACATCATTTAAATGACTTAAGACTTTTTGGAAGGCGTATTTCTAAAGACATGAAGATAGGTTCAAGACTTTAACTTATTCAGATATAATTTAGAACCTAAAATAAGTTAGAGCATAAGTAAGGCATAAAGAAAATAGTCCAAATAACCAATACCTAATATCCAAGACTCTTCTAGACTTTTTTAGCAAACCTATTATGACTTCATGATACTTTGAATGACTCTGTATTTTAATGTGATGGGTTCAAAATTTATGAGATTTAAGTAGGGCTTAAGGACGTATGTTATGACTTATACCACGAATTAAGAACCCAAGAAACTAAGAGAATAAAGTCTTTAATGTAGGTTAAGACTGTGTCGTTTGAACGTATAAAATGTAATACCCAAATTTTTAGATAAATAAATAAAAAATAAAAATAACAACATAGGGCAAAAGGGTCATTTTGCCCCTACCTTACCTACAGGGTCTAGTTGTTTGGGTTCCAAAAGAAAGAGAAAGAAAAGAGAGAGAGAGAGAAAGGAGAAAGGAGAAAGGTGAAGAAGTTAGGGTTTGGGAGAGAGGAAGAGCAAAGAAGACAAACTGCCGTTGGAGATCGAATCCAAGGTAAGAAACTTAGAAGCAATACTTCTCTCGGTGCTGGAAAAGGAGTTTGGGTGGTGGATTCACTCATTCTGGCAAGAAAATCCAAGAACGGACGAAGTAAGATTCCGAACTTCTTGTTTCGATTTTATCTAGATCTGAGGAGTTTCTTGAGAGTTAGATCTGGAGTTTTTGAGGTAGTTAGATCTGGAGTTTTTGAGGTATGTAACTAAAATAAGATTCACACAGGTTTCTTGAAGTTCCTGGACGAGAATCGGACGAAAATCGAAGTTTAGTCGGACTTCGGGTAAACCGATCAAAAATAGAAAATGTGAGTTTTTCCGTATCTTTGAACGACCTTAACTCATCCTGTGTTCAAGGAAAAAATAAAGGAAAAATACATTATAAGAAAATCCGAAGAAACTTTCGTGAAGAAACTTTGTTGATATGGATTACGGATTGAAAGATAAGAAAATCCGAAGAAAATAGATCGAAAATGCGAAAACGCTAACATTTAGAAATTTGAAACACACCCAGGAGAGAGAAAGAGACCGCCACGTGTCGACTGGCGAACGAAAGAGCGTGACGGAGCCAGCGTGCGTCACGTGGCAGCGTTCCACTGGTGCGCTAAGTTGGGTCGACCCATACACTCGTCGAACCGGTCTGGAAACCCACGGTCCAACCAGACGTTTCCCACCAAACACTGTGCACCACGTGTCGCGCTCATAAAAATTTGAAGGTAAGTCCGCGGCCGCTGGGGTTCGAAACCCGGCGCTGCCCGTTCTGTGCCCTGTGCGTGTGGGCGTGCGCCGGCGCCTGTAGGGACCTACTGGCGGGTGCACGGCGCGTGGGACCCCATTCTCTCACCCGTTTGGCCTCCGTTTGCTGGTTTTTCGCCCCAATTTCAACTCTGATCCTATTTTTATGTGAATTAGGACCTATCAAGGAAATTCCAAAATTTTTGGAATCTTTTCAGGCAAATAATTCCAGCTTGGGAAGGTACGCGTCAACCATGTAAGTAGCCATTTGGATTCCCACGAGCAGTACTTGTAGGAACCGCTTGGAATAAGCATGCATGCTATCATACCCATAAACTTAAGAAATCTATGACTTCTAGATATGAATGATTATGTAATCTATATTGAGATTCTAATAATGTATGTCTGCATGAGGAGGATTGGAAACTTGTGAAATCTGCGCTCCGGGTGAAGATGGACATTATCTTCCCGTTGAGCATGTTTGTTAGCATGAACTGCTACGTGTTAACTCCTATGCATGATGATTGCTTGTGTTATCTTTCTTGATGAATAGGAAGAAATTGTGAGCTTAGATTAGAGTGCTTGTGACTAAGTAGGCTTAGATGAGACCCTAGATTGGGGGACCTCTAGAATACTATGCATTTAGACCCGTGAAACGATTACCGGCGAATCCAGAGCCTAGAATTCGAAACCTGATAGGTTTGTGAGACCTTGCACGAGAATCCTAGAGATGCATGAATCCAAGTCTAAGCCACCAAGTTCCACCCTAGAAAGAATAGTAGGTCACCACGGTAACTGTAGGTAGCCCGCTAGAGTTGAGCAGGGTGGATAGTGTCATCAGAACCTCCACTTCCCTCTCTGCTCTAATACCGTACTGTCGAGACAGAGCTCCAGTACGGAGATCGTTGAGCTTGGTAGATCCGGATAGGGAAGTGTGACAGGTGCCCAGACCTAGTGGTGATAGCTAAGGGGTCTCCTGAACAGGACTCCTGGACCGTAGAAACCCGTCCCTGAGCGGGGAACATGGAGCCACGTAAGATGACTCAGTATCTGACCGGCACACAGGTGGTCGCACCCCGAATTTAGTGGATGTATGGTCCTGTGTGAGGGTTGTCAGCTAACCTCCACGGATGATGTTCAGAGAGAGTCACGTATTCAGATCCAGCCATACGATCCCCTCAAATTTACTTATGAGGTCGCGCCTCACCTCAGGACACTGATCATTTCACTGCATAAGATGGGCAAGCCTCCTAAGATACAGAAAAGAGAGTTGTAGCGTGATTAGCACTCACTAGAACCCAGAGATAAGACCGAGTATAAAGGATGCGAAAAGAGCCTACAAGTAGGTTGCTTACTGAGTATATTTTTATACTCACCCCTTTCTCCCCTTTTTTTTCAGGTACCAGTCGATACGGGGTGGTGTTCGAGAGCTGCATTGTCATAGAGGGGTGTCGTTCTGGAGCGTCAGTCCCTTGTCGGTCTTTTAGAGTCCTTTGTCCATTTTCATATTTAGAATCTTTTGTATTTCATTTTATATTTGTAATTCCTATTTGTAACATTTGACTTTGATTATATATTTAATTTTGGTGTCCTTGATTTCCTTTTCATGTTTTAAATTTTGCCTGATTTTATGTTCTATTTTATTTCATTTTTATTTGTTTTTAATTTTGTCTTTTTAGTCATGATTCGGTCTTTCGAAGCCCCGAAAGTCGGGTCGTGACATAAACCCTCGGACACAGGTTGTTAAGTTCCTGACTTATATAGTAAATCCTAGGGGGAGTGTCATAGGGAACAAAATGAGAATAGAATAAGAACTTAAAAAAGAACTAAGAACAAGACAATGGTCCAGAATTGGAATGAGAACTTTGAACTTTGATGAAGACTAAGAACCCCATAACCTTAGAACTAAGGTCCGTAGATAAGAACCAAGGCTAAGACCTTGGAACAAGGACAAAGGTATTCGGACTAGATCATGACAAGAACTCATAACTAAAAAACAAATTAAGAAAGAGTGTGGTACTCTAACATATTGAGAAGATCATTAAGAGTCTACAAGTAGGCTACTTATTGAATCTTTGTACTTACTCCATGTTTTTCATGTTTTTACGGTAAATAAGCTGCTGGTCGAGGTTGAGAGCGGACTCTCGCATAGGTGTCATAAACAAGCCTCACCAATTTTCGTACTCACTCCATATTTTCCATATATTTTTTTTATGTTTTTTCATGTTTTTGCGTCAATTACTTAAATAGTATTTTAAGTTTCTTATGTATAAACTTTATTTTGACATAATATAAGTATACTGTATGTTATGTTTTAATTTTTTTTTTTTTGTTTTCTCTTGCAAAAAAAAAAAATTCATACACCATCTATTAAACCATAAGATGCAGCTCAAGAAAATCCGGCCGCGACATTATAATTCTTATTTTATTTCTTGAAAAATTTTACCTGTCTTTTTATACACATCAAGTGAGCCCTACTTGTGATTTTTGCTTTGAGTAAGCAAAAAAAATTGGGTCATGGCTGTAACCTTGGAGGGTGGACCTATCCTATGGGACGACATTGATCATGCAGGTGTCAGTGGTTACCCTGCACGGTGGATCTATCATATAGGAGGGCGTTAATTATGTGGATAGTCTACGGAGCTAGCACGTATAGGGGGTAGCGCCCTTGACCTTGGGTGACTACATGGCCGGTGAAATGGGTCCACCAGCTACCTCACATAGATGACGAGAAGACTAGCACTCACTATGGTTTGCCCAATTGATAATGAGATTTTATTGAGGTAACCTCTCACACAGGATATCAGTTATAACTATGTAGGCTAAGCTAGCTACTAAGATTATGCACAACAATAACAATACATCTAAAGCCTAGAATAAAGTTCATAGCCTCCTGCTAAATTAAGGATGCGATAAGAGCCCACAAGTAGGTTTCTTAGTGGGTATATTTATATACTCACCCGTATCTTTTCATCAAATTGGACCTCTTTTTGACCGATTCTCGCAAAATTCTCAATGGTTCCAGAACCAAACTCGCTAAAGAAATTGTCAAAGAAAATTTTGAGAAAATTGAGTAATCGGAAGCTCAAGAAACGAGACTCTGAAAAATGTTCAAGAGGTAAGTAAACATCTTGGACTTTTCCCAAGAAATACTTGTGGGAATCTCTTGGATTTCAACATATACCCTAAGTCAAGTATTAATTAAGTGTACATGAAAGAAAAATATTAAGAATCGTACTTAAGGGCCTAAATAAGACGTTTGGCTAGAAAATTAAGTAACATTAAATTGACACCTTAAATGAACATGGATGCTTATGAAATTTTAATACTTGGTATCTTATTATGTGTTAAATTTATGTATGAAATTCGATAGCTATTGGATATGCCTAAGATGGTAAATCTACCGGAGTTTTAAATTACCATAATGTCCTCCACCCAAAATAACTCCGTTTTATGACTTTTAAGACACCTAAGTAATGTAGAATTTTATATACAACCTTGAAAGTGGGTTATCAAGATCCTAAGTTAAAACTAATGAGTGGTGATGTTACTCCATGATATAACATACAAGCCTAGGTTCATTTCTAAACAAATTTTAAAAAATATACCTAGGATCAATTAAATATCATGGTAAATAAGTTGCTACGAGTCCAAAAGTGACCGTTATCTACAATCACACGATGTGCGATGAGGCCCCTTTTCCCCTTGTAGGTAGGATGCCCTACACTATGTATCATGAGCAGGATGATATGGAGGGCTTCCTATTTCCATCATTTAGATGAGATGCCTTGCATCAGGATGACACGATCATGATAGCGCTACTCATGTGTTTACGAGGAAAGAAATAAATGTTACTTGATCATAATAGCGTCAGTCATGTGTTAACATGGAGAGAACTAAAGGTTACTTTAGGGAAATTTTTTTTTGGATCAGTAAGTTTTTTGGATCTCATTTTCTATTTTTAGTGTTCTAGGGATATAAATGTGTCTACCAATTTAATACTTTCTAGAGATATTATGTTCACAAGTTTTTTTTTTTGGCAAATTTTCATCGATTCTTACTTTTCTATAACACGGGCTAAAGATTGTTTTTTAAAACACAAAAAAAAATTTGGAACATGGCTTATAAATGAACCTAGGTTTGTACGTTATATGATGGAGTAGCATCACAACTCATTCGTTCTAACTTTGGTAAACATTAAAGGGCAACCTAATGTGATCCCATGGGTATGAAAACTTACTAGTATCTTAATAACCTCCTTTTAAGGTCGTATATAAAGTTCAACATTACTTAGGTGTCTTAAAACTGGGTTATTTTGAGCTAAGGGCATTATGGTCATTTTACATCTCCACTCAGTTTAGCATCTTAGGAATATATGGCTACCAAATTTCACACGTGACTTCAGCACACCATAATGCTAAGTATTAAAATTTCATAAGCTAGAGTTCATTTAGGGGGTTAATTTAACATTATCAAATTTCTCCAAGAACAACATATCGTTTGGAACTTCGCGTTATAAAATTTCTCCTAGTTTCATCTTTATTACTATTAGTAGTACATGCGCGTTAACGATCCATCTTAACATTATCATTAATATTTTGTAGGGTTGTATCGTAGGCCGATTTCTCGACATAATGCAATATGACATTCATAATATGCATCTTTAATTAATATGGGAAACAACGTCATATTAAGGAAATACCATCATGCATCATCATCATCATACATCGTCATCAAAACACAATCAAATACATCATCATCATCATCATACATCGTCATCAAAACACAATCAAATACATCATAATCATCATACCATGTCATCAAGCATCATCATACATCATCATATAGCTCATACATCGTACGTCATAATTATAACGCATAAAGAACACGTGCCGATGCCACTAGCCTATCCTATAGTAAGACCACTTACTTAGTGGGTCTTAGCGGGCGTTCTGCCTGATTTAATGGACATTAGCTCCCGTTCCTCGAAAGTTGCTCCTTGGGTCGTTTCCTATCTGGTGATCTCACTCTATTTCACAATTCAAAATTTAATTAACTTGAAATTGTGAAATAGGACATCGTGCTGATCTTATTTACCTTAGTAAAGGTTAAAATCACCATTGGAATAGTAAAAAACGTAGGAGTCGGTGTCAAATTTGTGGAACCGAGCCATTTTTTAGTCGAAGGACTGCGAGGAGCCGAGTTGAGCCGTGAAGCCGAAGGGTATTTGTCTGTAGATGTGCCACATGTCACCAAGGGAGACAGACGAGTCACCGTGCTATTCTCGGGTCTAGGTGCGAGTTCTGGTAGACTAGAGTGGGTTTGCGGGTGCTGCAAGTGGATTTAGCCGAGGGCATTGTTTAGGCTTCAGGTCAATGGGCCGTATAGTTGCAGTTCGGTTGGGACTGAAGTGGCACGCAGATACTGGACTATAGGTGTGGGTTGGTAGTGCAACATTGGGTCGAGACCAACGAATCGAATCGCGTGGGTTGGCTAATGACTCTCAGGCTGCAGGCTGTTGGGTCATGGAGCGTACCCAACTCGCATCCGGTGGATCCTTTCTTCTTCATCCAACTTCTGTGTTTTTTTGGTTCTGTATATCTCTCCTCTGTTCGTCATTTCCGATGCCGTTTCTCGTCCCTTTTCTTCCTCTATTTCTATATCAGACATCTAAATGAAAGAAAAAAATAAAATAAAATAACCGAAGGGGAAGAAGAAGAAGGAAAGACACAAATTAATTTTCTTCTTTCCTTGTCTTTAGAACTTGGCACCATTTTCCTTACCTAATAAAAATTTTACCCATTTCTACTCCAGATCAGCACTCCACCACTCCTCCCTTCTACTATTCCACTCTCTAGAAACTAGTTACTTCCATTACTTCCAATATCTCCGGCCTTTTTTATGGAGAAATAAGAACAAAAAAATAAAATAAATACTAACCACTATTTAAACTTATAAAGCAAAATAAATAAATAATAAAAAAAAAAGTTTATAACCAACCATAACTCCTCTGAACTTGTTTAACTCTGTTGAATCGACGAACCGTTGTCTTGCTAATGGCTTTGTCAGAATATCCGCCAACTGTTCATTTATGTTCACATATTCCAGTTCAATAGCTTCAATTTGTACACATTGGCAAATAAAGTGGAACCTCGTATCAATGTGCTTACTTCGATCATGGTAAACAGGATTTTTCGACAACGCTATAGGTGACTTGTTGTCAACATTAAGCTTGGGTTTTACATGCAGTTGATTGATGCTACTCAAAATCCTGCTCAACCATACTCCTTGACATGTTCCAGTAGTTGCGGCTATATAATCAGCCTCGCATGATGACAAAGCCACCACCTTCTGCTTCTGTGATACCCAAGTTATTGGATTTACTCCCAAATAGTATAACACTCCAGTTGTACTCTTCCTATCATCAATATCTCCAGCCATATCACTGTCGCTAAATCCTACCAGCTCCACATTCGATAGCTTCTTATAAACACAACCAAAACTTAGAGTACCTTTCACATACCTCAATATTTGTTTTACTGCTGTGAGATGTGAAGTTGTTGGCGCCTCCATGTATCTACTCATCACACCAACTGAGTAGGCTATGTCAGGCCGGTATTAACCAGATAGCGTAAGCTTCCAATAACACTTCTGTAAAGTGTTTTGTCAACCGCAGGTTCTCCATTTCCATGTTTGCTCATCTTCATTCTTGGTTCCATGGGAATCAAACAAGGATTGCACTCCCCCACTCCTAGCTTCTCTAGGATTTTTCTTGCATATCCGGCCTGACATAAAGTGATTGATTCATTGCTTTGTCGTACCTCAATACCCAAGTAATAGCTCAAAAGTCCAAGATCGCTCATCTCAAATTTCTGGTGCATCTCTTCCTTGAACTGAGCTATAACTTGTTTGTTTGAGCCAGCTATGATTAAGTCATCCACATATGTGCCAATTATCATTGCTTCAACTCCATTAATTTTCTTGTAGAGAGCATATTCCTGTGGACATCTAACAAAACCAAGTGACTGCAAACATTGATCAAGTTTAAAATTCCAGGCCCTCAGAGCCTGTTTTAATCCATACAAGGCTTTACGTAGTTTTAACACCATGTTTGGATTTTCCTTGTCAACGAACCCTTCTGGTTGAACAACATACACCTCCTCTTCTAACTCGCCATCCAGAAAAACTGTCTTTACATCTATATGATGTACTTCCCAGTTCTTAATGGTTGCATAGGCAAGAATTAATCTTGTTGTTTCTAACCTGGCCACTGGTACGAATACTTCACGGTAATCTACACCAAACTGCTGTGCATATCCCTTTGCCACGAGTCTCGCCTTATGTTTCATGATTTCTCCATCTGGATTTTTCTTTAATTTGAAAATCCATTTGATGTCGATTTCCTTATGATTCTTCGACAAATCTGTGAGTTCCCACGTTCTGTTCTATTGAATGGAGAGAATTTCAGACATCATGGCATTCCTCCAGTTTTCATTCTTAGTAGCTTCCTCATATGAGGTTGGCTCCTCTATAGAAAGAAAACAAAGGTCCACTGCTTCCTCCTTTGCTTCGTTTAGTTCTCTATAAATATCTTTTAGAGACCTGAATTTTTTCGGCGTCGATGAGCTTGACGATGATGCATTTGAGGTACTGTCTGACGTTGATAAAGTTGAGGACAAATTTTCCCTTTATCTTTCATTTGGATCAACTTCGATATGTTCAAAATTTCTCTCCTCTGTTCTACTCTGTTTTTCTGAAATATGAACGGTGAAAGTTCCTCTTTGTTCATCATCACCATTTGTGATTTCTTCCCAACACCACTTTTTTTCCTCTCCGAACACCACATCCCTGCTCACCATAATTCTGCTCTTTTGTGGATCCAATTGTCTGTAAGCTTTGGTTCCATCTTCATATCCCAACATAATTATCTTCACACTCCTATCAACAAGTTTAGGAAGGTGTGAATATGTATTCTTGGCATGAGCAAGACACCCGAAGATTTTAAAGTGATGAACCTTTGGTATCTTGTCAAATCAAGCTTGATAGGTGTACCATCTACAACTCCTTTTGTTGGCGATCTGTTCAGAATATACACGGCAGTTTTGATAGCTTCTCCCCAAAATTTTGAGGCATCTCTTTGCTCTTTAACATACATCTGGCCATCTCTATCGCCGTTCGATTACGCCTTTCTACTACGCCATTTTGCTGTGGTGAAAATGGTGCAGTAAGAAGTCTCTTCATGCCTTCATTCTCGCAATAGTCTTTAAAAGTAGTAGATATGAACTCTCCTCCACGGTCCGTTCTAAAACTCTTAATCTTCTTGCATTTCTCTACCTCCACACTGATCTTGAACTTTTTAAATACCACCAGTGTCTCATTCTTGTTTTTTTTTAATAAACACCCACATAAATCGTGAAAAATCATCCACTAGTAACATAAAATATTTGTTACCTCCATAAGTCATTGGCGAAATAGGTGCACATAGATCTCCATGGAGAAGATCCAATGACTCCTTCGCACGATATGTTGTTGTTCATGGAAAAGGAGTCCTATGCTGCTTTCCAATTAAACACCCATCACAAAATTGATTGACCTGGGTGATTTTCGGCAACCCTTCCACCATTCTTTTGTCATTTAATTGCTTTAAAGAGTGAAAATTCAGGTGTCCATACCTCGTGTGCCAGAGCCAACCACCGTTACTGATATTTGTCATTAAACACACCTGATCCGCAAGCTTCAGCTTTGCTACGTACAATCTGTTGGATTGTCTGGTCACCATAATAATTAGGCTCCTAGCCCTGTCATATATCTTCATCACACTGTCCTCTATGATAATTTTATTTCTACTCTCATTCAGTTGTCCCAAACTTATAATATTGCTTTTGAGTTTAGGTATGTAATAGACTTGCGATAAGATCAAGTGCTCATCAGTTTGCATTTGAAGAGCACTATTCTTCGACCAGAAATGTCTATTATAGAGTTATCACTGAAGCGTATATTTCCAACAACAGAGGTGTCGAGCTCACGAAACACCCTCCTTTCTCCTAACATGTGGTTGCTTGCTCTAGTATCTAGGAACCAGAAATTTTCATCTCGAATATTGGCTGGTGGCGGCACTATAGTTTCATTCAACATCACAAAATCGGGCTCTTTGTCATGTGTGGTTTTAATTTCACATGCCTCTATCATTAGCAATGAAGACTCCTCATCCTTTTGCATCTCTATCAAGTTGAGTTGTTCGTCTTTTGTGAAACACTCTGATGCGAAGTGTCCCATTTGCTGACACATGTAACATTTAATTTTACTTTTGTCAAATTTCTTCTTTTGAGTTTGCGACTCTCTTTCATCTCCTCGATGTCAGTCACTTCTCCCACGGTCTCTCCATCTTCCACAACTCTGTCCCTTGCCTCCTCTAGAACTGCCTTGATCCTTCCATTCTTTCTTTGAGGATTTTGCATTCTCTCGTTCCTTCCATTCTGCATGAGTGAGGAGAACAATTTCATCTTTTTCTCCAAACCCTTGCAACATTTCTTCATGTGCCTTGAGTGATCCAATAATCTCATCAATGGATTTCATTTTAAGATTACTAAACTCCTCAATTGTTGAAGTGATTTGAAGAAACTTTGCAGAGGTGAATCGTAGAAGTTTCTTAACTACTTGGATATCATCCACAGTATTGTCGAGGCCTCTCAATTTGTTGACAATACTTTATGAATCACCCATCCTTAACGCTTCGAACTCCCGCCAGAGAGTCTGCGTTCTAACTTCTTTCACTCTTTCTGCACCTAGATTCATATTTTTCAACATGATCCAGGCTTCCTTGGCCGTTTTCTTGGCACCCAACTGTAGCAACGTATCTTCCCCAATACTTTGATAAATAGCTACTAAAGCCATGTTATCTTTGCGGTTATCTACTGTTTCGGGTGACTCAATTGCCTCCCAAACACCTTGTGCCATCATAAATACCTCCATCTTAATTGCCCAAGCTGCACAATTGCATTTTGTCAACATCGGGTATTTGAGTGTGACAGATCCCTCCTTTTCTTGAATCCACACATTCACTTCATGTGAGGCATCATCTTCTATCGCACCGGTATTTTGGCTCCTGTCACTCGATTCTTGTCTCATTTTTTTATCTCTCTCCCTTCTTGACCACTCAATCTCTAGGTGAGACATGATTGAAAACAGGTCTTGATCCCTTTTTATATCAATAGGGAGCTACGAGCAAGCAAGTCCGCTCCAGAAAGACAAGAAACCAGCAGGTCCTCGCTTGATCGCTAACTCATGAGCCCGGCCCCTCATGCAGCATATGAGCGGATCTTCACTAAAAGCCGCATTGGTGGATGGATAAGGACCCTCACTCTGACATGAGAACAAAGAAAGCCGCACGAGATCCTTGTAGCTTTGCCTGCCGATAACAGAAGGGGAGAAGAAGCAAAGACACACAAATTAATTTTCTTCTTTTTGTGCTCTTTAGAACTTGGCACCATTTTCCTTATATAATAAAAATTTTACCCATTTCTACTACAAATCAGCAAGCACTCCACCACTCCTTCCACTTCTTCCACTTCTTCCACTTCTACTATTCCACTCCCTAAAAACTAGTTCCTTTCACTACTTCCAATATCTCCCGTCTTATTTCATGGAGAAATAAGAACAGAAATAAAATAAATACTAACCACTTTTTTTTTAACAAAAAATAAATAAATAAATAAAAACTTATAAAGAAAAATAAAAAAAATAAGTTTATAACCAACACTAAAATGGTATATCTACGAGGTTCTCAATAGCTAAAATTTTATATCTTTTTTCCGACGACAACGAACAACGATGCAGCGTGAAACGTGCTTTAGGTGAATGTACAATGGTCGACAATTTCTTTCACGACGTGGGTTGGTCGTTTAAAGTGTCAGGTGCGCGGGTTTCGATTCGCAGGAGACGTCTCGATCTCTCTCTCAGGGTTTTTCTCTTTCGTTCTCTATTGCAGGTGCTCGTGGGGTTTTTGGGCTGAAGGCTACGTCGTTTGGAGAGTCGTGGGGCGCATTGTGAGGATCGCAAGGTGTGTTGCTGTGTGGGTTGCGAGAATGCTGGTGCTCATCAAAATTCTCACGAGTCGCCGGCAACTGCTCTATTTTTTTAAAACAGGATGTTACATTATATACCCCTAAAAAGAACTTTCGTCCTCGAGGTTTTCAAACTCTAGTACTTATTCAGGGTATTTTTCTATTATTTCGTCCTTACGCTCCCACGTGGCTTCCTCAGTGTGATGGTTCCACCATAGCACCTTGACGAAGGAAATATCCCTGTTGTGTAGGGTTTCACTTCGCGAGCTAGGATTCTCATGGACTTTTCTTCATAACCTAAATCTTCATTAAACTAAAGGGGCTCGTCGTCTATTACGTGGATAGGGTCCATCATGTATTTTCTCATAATCGACACAAGAAATACAACTTGTACTCTTGAGAGGGAGGGCGGTAGGGCTAGTTTATACGCCATGAGACCGATTCGATCAAGAATCTCAAAGGGTCCGATGAATCAAAGACTCAGTTTGCTCTTACGCCCGAACCTCAAGACAACTTTCATGGGTGCTACCTTCAAGAATACTAGGTCCCCTATTTCGAACCCTAAGTTCCTACATGCGCATGCTAGGGTTGTATCTCATGCTAGTTCGTCCTTTTGCATGTCAATCATATCATATCATTCATGTCACATATTATCACATCATAACGTTTCCATGCTTTTAGACATAACAATCAACATCATGCACATATCATATCATATAGTGTATCATAACAGTTACATAACATATCCCGAACATGTCGTAATATATCATATCTTAACATATCATATTACAGGCATATTAATTCATCAATCATATCTTAGCAGAAAATATATCGTGTCATTCTCATATCATATCATGATATATATATATATATATATATATATATATATATATATATATATATATACTATAATATAATATATCCTTCATTTATCATATCTTAGTCATATCATTTCATAAACACTTCATAATCATATCGTTCCATATGCATATCCTAGTCATATTGTTTCGTAAACTTGTCCTAATCTTATACTTCTTATACATTCGTATCATTTCATGAACATATCTTAGTCATATCATTTTACAAACGTTCCTAGCCATATCGTTTCATGAACATATCCTACTCATATTGTTTCATGAACGTTTCCTAGCTACATAGTTGCATGAACTTATTCTAACCAAATTGTTTTATCAACCTAACATAAAGATAATCGTTCTCTGTATCTAACCTATAAAGAACCTAAATTTTCTACTTAAAATTTTGCATGCTTCATTTATTACCTTGGAATAAAACTAATACAAAGAAAATAATTTTGTCAAAACAATACAGAATGAAATGTCCTATACTAACCTATATACACCTCAACCTATACTAACCTATATTGCTAACGGAAATGAAAATTCAATCTAAACTAACCTATACTACTAAATGAAAATATAATCTCACCTATGCTAACGTACACTATTAAATTAAATGCGAATCTATCCAATTCACGTGTCACAGTTTTGGGAATGCAATGCCTTCATCAGCCTTACAGAGGCGCCTTGTCTTTATCTGAAAATTGTAGTAGCAGGAGGCATGAGTATTTTAAAATACTCAGTAAGGTAGCCTATCGGGGTTATAATGCAAAAATAGTATAGGGTGTTACTTAGATGTGTAATTAATTTCCTACGAGCAGCTTGGATGTGTAATTAATTTCCTACACACGATCCACACGTGTGAGTATGGACCCACCAGTTGGTTACCTGCCTCGTTGTCGACGTTTGGGACCTTCATTCTTGAGCTTCCAATATCTGATTTATTTCAAATTTTCTTTGACGAATCTCTAGTGTATAATTTCTGAAAACATAATGTTTTTCATGAGACCCAGTCTAGAAGAGGGTTAAAATTTAGAAAATTTGAGAGGGGGTCACAATTTGGTTTGACATGGTCAGTTCAAATGAACCGACCACATCATCGTCTTCTTCCGCTAGAAGGAAGAAGATGCCTGCGGCCGTTAGCACCGTTGTCAAGAAATGTCCCTCTACATATTGTTTATGGTGTTTCACCTCATAATTTCTTCATAAAACTTAAAGATGATGTTACAAGAAAGGGCTAGGGATTGATTCATACCTACTCGTGGATTGTAGCCAAAGTTATTAACCTCCAAAATTTGTCAAAAATCGTTTTTCTCGCCGAAGTTCAACATAGAAAAATCAAATTTTAGGCAGCCATTTCTAGAGGTTTTCAGGCCTCAGTTTCTTCATGAAACCTCGTCCTTATTTTTTCCTCTAGCTAAAGGAATTTTTTTAGTGGAACGTCTTTAAGCATGTAACCTTAATTTTGAGAAATTGTCCTCGGTCTACAATTCACTCGAAAATGCAAATTTTCATTTTCTTGGGCAACTTGTTCTAGGGCATTTTAGCTCTCGATTTCTTCATCGAAATTACTCATATTAATCTTCTTAAGCTAAAAGAATGCTCAATTTTAAGAAAAATGGACGGTAGATGGGAATTCATTCCTTACTCCCAATTTGAACCGAAAATCGACTTTTTGCAATTCGGCACGCTCTTGGACTCGTTAGCTTTCATGGTCTTCTACTAGAATGTTCCTTGAAGGTGGAAAAATTGAATGAGATTGATCTTACTCAACAAATTTCCTTGTAGACTAGGATTGGATTTTCAAGTTTTCTTTGAACTTTTTCAATGGCGATCCATAATGGGGGAACGAGTTTGAGGCTCTTTCAACACTCCATTTCTTCATAAAAATTGTGGGTAATCTTGTTTAGAAAGTGGAGGAACAAGTTTGAAGGAAATGGTGGACAATTTCTTTTGAATTATGAAGAAATTCAGAGTAGAAAATCCAAAAACTGAACGGCTTTTTCTTGCGATTGGGAGCTCGACTTGGCTTGATTCTTGTTCCAAATGAAAGTCCCAACTACTGACATTATACGGAGAGCTTAAACTAACATTGAAACCTCTGAAATTGTCGTGATTTGGAGTTTTAGTTTTCTAGATTTTTCGTCAGAAATATCCTCTCCGATCAGCTAGCAACATATCTCCAAGGAGTTTTAGTTTTCTAGATTTTTCGTCAGAAATATCCTCTCCGATCAGCTAGCAACATATCTCCAACTAGAATTAATGTGATTAGGTGTGTCTCCTATGGAACATACTCAAATTTGGTGAAGATCCAATGGTTAAAATTGAAGATACGCTCACCGCTGCAAATCTGATTTTCTGATCCATGGCATTTCGTAATTATCTCGAAGTTCAAGGGTATTTTGGTAATTTGTCTTTTTAAAAAAATATATATATATATATTTTTTCCTGAAAGATCCAAAAAAATCTTTTCGGTAAGAAATTGCATCTCGGTAACAAGTTTGAAGGAAATGATGGACAATTTCTTTTGAATTATGAAGAAATTCAGAGTAGAAAATCCAAAAACTGAATGGCTTTTTCTTGCGATTGGGAGCTCGACTTGGCTTGATTCTTGTTCCAAATGAAAGTCCCAACTACTGACATTATACAGAGAGCTTAAACTAACATTGAAACCTCTGAAATTGTCGTGATTTGGAGTTTTAGTTTTCTAGATTTTTCGTCAGAAATATCCTCTCCGATCAGCTAGCAACATATCTCCAATTAGAATTAATGTGATAGATTTTTCGTCAGAAATATCCTCTCCGATCAGCTAGCAACATATCTCCAATTAGAATTAATGTGATTAGGTGTGTCTCCTATGGAACATACTCAAATTTGGTGAAGATCCAATGGTTGAAATTGAAGATACCGTAAATTTTCTAAGGATAGCTCACTGCTGCAAATCTGATTTTCTGATCCATGGCATTTCGTAATTATCTCGAAGTTCAAGGGTATTTTGGTAATTTGCTTTTTTTAAAATATATATATATATATATATATATATTTTCTGAAAGATCCAAAAAAATCTTTAACAATTTTTCATCCTAGGTTGGTCATCTTTCCCTTCTTGAGTACGTGAAATTGCATCTCGGTAAGAAATTATAAATTTGAGGAGTTCCTTAACAATTGAAAAAATAAACTTTTAGTCCTTTATGCTTACTTTTTTCCTTTGGAATCTTTTTTTTCCAAAAGCTTTAAATCCCTAAAATTATTTGCAAGGGTATTGAGACTTGATTAAGACCTTTGTCAGTACTTGAATGTCTTAGTTTATTTCGGGAATCCTTTAAGTTGCTTTTAACTGTACTTTCAACTCTACTTTTAGTGTTGTAAAAAAAAAAAAGAATTACTTATGGAACTATAAGTAGTAAATGAGACTATAGGTAGAGGAGTAACCATAAATGTCGGATTAAGAAATAGCAACCACTTGCATAGTAAAAAATATAGATTTTAACCAATTGACATTGTCTATCCAAATCTTAACATTCTATGATACTGTTGTGTTTAAGATAGTTTATTGAAGTGAACCTATCAAACGAAAACTTTACATAAATTTATTTCTCTTCTCAATGCTACTAGTATAAATAATGTTAGAATAATTAAACTTTGCATCTTTTTAAAATTAAAATATATGATAATAATACTTGCACATGGATTTCATTAATATCTATTTCTTTATTAATAAATGACCAAAATAATGATGATACATTCCATAAAAAAACATTAAAAAAAAAAAATTCAATATGGCAATTGGTTTAGTGGCAGTTTTGGTGCAAGGAATTACAATCCTTCAATAAAATGATTCTCATTCAAATATATGAGTTCGCAGGTAATAGTGCAGATATGATAATGATTTATAGATATTAGATCAATTCCTTGATAGTCTATATATTTATTTACAAAGGCGTGGTTTAGTGAAATTCTTAACTTTCGACTTACTTTGGAGAATAACTTTCGTTTGTCTTTCTTTTATCACTATTTACCGTAACCTATTCCACTACCAACAAAATAATGAGTATTAAATTACCAAAAAAAAAAAATTACGAAATTGAGGGTAGAGAATAATAAAGACCTTTGAAGCAAACTGAAAGGATAAAAGAAGAATATACTTTTAAAGCAAGACATTTAAGTTCAATTCTTAGAATGTTCCATGGTCTAGAAGTTTGACTAAAATAGAAAAGTACCTAAAATTAAAGTAAAAGATCTGATCCCTCGCGGGCAAGAGGTCCCAAATCCCCCCCAGTTTTTTCTTATTTCACATTTTTTTTAATCTACATCTTAGGGAAAAATACTTATTTCACCAACTTTTTTAACCATATTTGTGTTCGTAAGGCGGAAAAAGAATAGTAGAATAATTGTACACGTGATCTAATAAATTAATTGATTTTAATGTGTTTAACCTTTATCAAATACAAAACTAAAAAAACGAGGATACATTAATCATTTTCAATGTTTTGAAAGTATACGAAAAAAACTATTTATTTTTTTAAAATTCAAACATTTAATTACACAAATTTTATAAATATTTGTGGTCCCAAGGGTCTAGTTGTTAGGACATTGGATTTTAAATTCAGTGTAATACGAGTTCAAATCTACGTCATTTTATTAAATGACATCATATTAGATACAAAGATTAGAACAATGACATATTAGATATTTTAAAAGTTCAAAGATCTATACAAGATACAAGTTCGAATGTTCTCATGAAAGGGGCGCAAAATAAGAAAGAAATGCCCGAAATCTGATCGCCTGCACAATACGCCACAACCACAAAACTCAAGGAAGAAATTGTGATGATGATTCTGGACGTGGCGTGGAGCATTCCAATGCATCAAAAATTAAATAGGAATAAGAATCGAGTGTTAAGAGCGTTGAGATTTTGGGTTATTGTATCCTCAGATATTCTCCAAATTCGGAAGCTACAATCCATCTTTTTCAATCAAACATGTTCCTATACATTCTAAAGAGGATTACCTGGAGGTTTGGTGAAGGACGCTTCAAAAGTGCCCCTATCATATTCCCCTAACTCTGTCCACTATTAAAGAAACTCCAAGAAAAGCTTGAAATTCAATTCGAAGTTATTGACATTTTCGACGGAAAAATCCTATCCCAATCAATTTCTACACATCTAAAGATCATTTTCAAAAAAGGCCTCAAAGGAAGACAACCTTAAGAACAAGCGTAATCGAAGAAATTTGATATCGGTACGTTTTAGGGAAGAAATTCGAATTCTTACTTATGACCCTTAATGCCCTAAATTGATGTTTTCAATAGCTTGAGGGGACCAAATGGAACGTGTTTGATGAAGAAATTGAGGGCTAAGATGGTCTCGTTCGAGCTGACCAATAGACGGAAAAATTGTGTTGCAGACCGAGGGAAGGAACTCAAAGTTGCCTCAACCACACCCAGACTGTTGGTGTTAATATAACACATGCGGAAGCAATTTGGATCTTAGGCACTTTTAGAACATCAATTATAGTAAATAACTAGCATGTTCATTCATAAGTATTAAAACTTAATGAGTTTAAATATAACATTTTGTAGTTCAAACTTCTTTTTCCTCACAAACCGGTTTCGAACCACCACTAGTGTCTTCTCTACTATCCTCCTGCCTTAGAACGGGATTGTGGAATCCGGTGAGTGACTAAACTTGGGAGGGATTTTGTATATGTGAAGAGAGTATTTGTGAGAGGTTTTTCTCAAGGTTTTTCACCAAGAAGAAGAAGACCTTCCATGTATCATGATGTAATAGCCAAAAAATAAATAAAGAAATAAACAAATAAAAATAATTATAAAAAAAAATAGTTAAAATAATAAAATAATAAATAAAAATTAAAAGAAGAAAAACATTTGGTAACCGATCCCTCCTCCTTCCTTCAATCTCTCACCACTCCTTCCCTAAAAATAAATCTGGCAACAAATCACGAATCTCTTTTCTGTAAAAACAACTGCAGATTTACAGAGAATTCTTCCTTCCTACATAAACAAATAGAAAAAGAAAACAAAAGGTTTAAGCAGACTAGCTCCGTCGAGGAGATATGTCATTTGAGGAGGTCAGTATGTTAAATCTTCCTTTTATTTTATTAAATAATATTAATTTTGTTACAATTATTTAGTTTTGAATTAGAGATTAAATGAAAAGCATTTTTAGGAAATCAAAACCAATTATATTTTAGATCTACTAAATTGTTGCAATGATTTAGGTTGTAATTTTATATGAATTATAGGAAAAGAATATAACCAAATGAATCGATTAAATTAAAAGTTAACAATATAATTGTTAACTCAATCAGAAAGAAGACAAAGGAAAAAAGAAAAAAAAATGAGATAGAGATCGAAATACATAACACTGTTAACTGAAAAGAAAAATAATAATAAAAATAAAAAGGGAAGATTTGGAAGTAGGAATAGATTAACGAAATTGAATAATATCTGCTTAAAAATAATTACCGAAGAAGAGGAAAGATTTGTTGAACAGGATTTAATAGTAAAACAGGAAATATCAGAGAGCAGTGAGCTCCTTTAAATTTTGGCTAACACGAAATATCAGAATTTTACGATGGCCAATCTAAATTAGAGAAATAATTTTATAGAGTTCATGTAACGACCCGGGAAAGAAAGGAAAAAATATATATACATATAATAAAAATAAATAAATAAATAAATCAAATAAAGTAAAAAAAAAAAAAAAAAAAAAAACTCAGTCGCCGGAAAACCCGCGAGTTTTCCGGCGACCGCCGAGTTTCGCGGAACCCACGCGAAACGACGGCCACAGCACGCCCACCCTCAACCCACGACACCCTGCAAAGTTTCAGGACACCTGCAAAGGGAGAAAAGAGAAAATTTGGAGAGAGAGAGAGAGATTTCGGACGAACGTCGGCGAGTGTCCAGTTTCTCCGACGAGCCCTCAAACCACCCTCAAACTAACACCAAACGACCTGTTACCACCATAAGAGGGATCCCTAACGAAAGCACAATAACTCACGGTGCGTTTTGTGTTATCTCCTAAGCGTCGTCGTCGGTAACCGAGGTCGGAAAGATTAGGTTTCTTAATCGATTCTTAGATCTATGGCTTTTAGGAGCTTTTAGGCCGCAAAACTCCCAGAAAAGAAGGAAGGACGACGAACAAAGAGGAAAAGGGAAGGAAGAGGACCGAAATCAGCAACGGAAACGCCGCGAGAAAGAGAGAGAAAGCTCGCCGGAAAATCGGCCGAAGTCGGGTAAGGAAGACGAGATCCACGGATCCGGGTCAACCCGAACCCAGAACCCGGGAGAGCCAGCCCGTTCCTCCCTTGGCCTCTGCCTTCGGCCCAGCCCAACTTCAGCGGCCCAAACCTCAAACCGGCCCAGAAGCTACGGTTCAGTTGAACCAACCCAGACCAGACCCACGGTCCAATTGAGCCGGCCTGCAAACCAAACTCCTTCGGCCCAGCCCAGTAAGCCGAGGCCCAACGATTAGTCTTGGCCCAGTAGCCTCCACAGCCCACGACCCGAACCACGACCCGAACCGGGCTGCGACCCGCGCTTCGACCCGACACTGCCGCCCGACGTGGCTTTCTCTGCTACGGCCACGTGTCACTCAACGGCGCAGGCAGTCCCTCGGCTCGGCTCGGCGCAAACGGCTCGGGCTCCCTCCGGCGGCTCCTCCGGCGACGCTCCGGCGGCTCCAGCGGCTGTTCGGCTCGGCTCACCTGTTTTCAACCCGGTTTCCACTGTTCCGACCCTCCCGAATCTGTTTTCGGCCCCGATTAAGGAAACAAACCCCGGGGACGTAGGGAGCGGCTCTCACGGAACGGGAGCTTACGTTTAGCGATTTAGGGAGTACTTCGGCCAAGGCCAACCAAGTAAGTGGCCTTACTATAGGATAGGCTAAAAATTGTATGAGTTACGATGTTGTATGAACTATGTCGTATGATGCGGTATATGAGTTATGATGATGTATGACTTATGATGATGTGTGTGGGTTATGATACCTGATGATGTGTTCAGTATTTATATATTTTGATGAATGTCGTACTTGATATGTTTGATGCACTTTGTGGCAATATGATGAGTATGATGATTGCGTGACGTTTACCTTAATATGATGATGTTTTCCATATTGAGCATGCTATATGATGATGAGTGCCATATTGCATCATGTCGTTAGATCGACATAGGACACAACCCTAAGAGCATGAAAATGATATTAATATAAATATCCACGAGTATGTGTTACCTAGAGTAACAAAGAGATGAGACTAGAGGGTTGTGTCAGAAGAGACATTATGATGGATTTAGAGGGACCTCATGCATATTGTATGTTCATAAGCATAGGGCTACTTCCCCTAGAGATGATGAGTGCGGACGCGCACCTTATGATGAGCGCGAATGCGCACAGGTGCGAAAGCACACAGATGAGGGTGTTCATGAGGCGCATGACACTATGGGGTTCCGCTGACCTCCGGACGTCGCTACAGATTAGCTTGACCAGAGGGTCCAGGGGGTGTGCGAGCGCCCTGGGGACTCACACTCGCACGTGTGAGTCGTGTGTAGGGAAGTACTACACATCCAATTTATCCGAGACTGGAGGCCACCCCTAAGATGATTAGAGATAGGTCCCTAAATCATGATTGCATGTGTTTGCATTTGCATGGCCCCCTATAGTGGGGTCACTTACTGAGTATTCTTTGAAATACTCAGGCCGTGTGCCACATCATTTTTCAGGTAAAGGCAAGGCGCATTTGTACGGAGGACGGCGGCATCGCGAGCAGAGACTGTGGCACGTGCATAGGGTAGACTCATATTTAAATTTCTAGTCTTAAGTTAGAATAGGTTGTTTTGCATTTCATTGTTTTAAATTATTTTGTATTTGTTTTTGTTTTCTCTAAATTTCAGTATTTCATATTTAAACACGTAAGACCATGGCTGTGTTTTTCAGAGAAGAAGTTGTTTTAAACGTTTTTTTTTTTAAATTTACGTTATCAATTATGTTCATGTAAGAGTTATTTCCGCATTATAGGTGAGCATGAGACGTTAGTAGCGACTCTGAGTATGTGGAAATTTAGGGTCGTTACAGTTGGTATCAGAGCTCTAGGTTTTAGATTCTGTAGACTAGCCTACAATGTAGGCTTGGCACGTTCCATGGTCCCAACGTCGATGCCCCGTCACTGTCAGGTACGCCTTGCACAAGATAAGAAAAGAGAAACGTTTTCAAACTCGCATGCATTTTTATGTTAATGTTACTGAAATTGTTTTGATATTTCACGTATTTATGTAAGAGCATGATGTGATGTGTTGCATGATGAGTGATTTTGTTTGCAATATGATTTGAACTTAGTAGATGTGATGCATAGCATAATTTCATAGGTAATGAGCCTTAGATTTAAGAGATGATATCTTGGTTTCTAGAACCATGCTGCCTAGACCATGCGAAAGAGTAAGACGAGGAAGGGGACTACCTCCTATTAGAAATAGAGGACGAGGTGAGGCTGAAGAGAGCCCACTTCGAGAGGGATCAGAGACAGGGTTTGAATTAAAACCCTTATTGTATGTATGGTCGGCAAGCAGCCCTAAGAGGGTAGACGTAGTAACTAAGGATAGAGAAAAGAATGACCAAGCAATAGTAGCCGACCAAACTCTAAGCGTAGTCCTAATAGTAGTAAAGATGACCGACTTCGACGTAGTACTAGGCATGGATTGACTAGCTGCAACCCATGCTATTATAGAATGTCGCAAAAAGGAAAAAAAAAAGGTGATATTCTCACCATCGGTGGGACCTAGCTTTAAATTTAAAGGCACAAATGCCGGGGCTACCACAAAGGTAGTCTCGATGATGAAAGCAAAGAGATTAGTCCAACAAGGCGGTTGAACTATATTAGCATGTGCCATAGATGTAGAGGGAAAGAAAAGACCCTAGAAAACATGTCCATCGTAAATGAGTTCCCAAATGTGTATTCGGATGACCTACCAGGAATACCCCCTTCTCGAGCGGTCGACTTCATCATCGAACTCGAGCCGCGAACTGGGCCTATTCCTAAAGCACCTTATCACATGGTGCTAGCAGAGATGAAAGAACTCAAAGGCACAATTACAAGACCTACGGGAAAAAGGGTTCATTCGACCTAGCATATTCCCCTAGGGTGCGCCAGTGTTGTTTGTTCAGAAGAAAGATGGATCGATGCGTTTGTGCATCGATTACAGAGAGGTAAATAAGAGGACCATAAAGAACAAATACCCTCTGCCTAGAATATAAGACTTATTCGATCAACTAGGAGAAGCGACGATACTTTCTAAGATAGACCTGCGGTCAGGTTATCATTAAATAAAAGGTAAAGAAAAAATATGATCCAAATACAGCATTTAGGACAAGGTATGATCGCTATAAGTTCGTGATATGTCATTTAGCCTCACCAATGCTCCAGCTGTGTTAACGGGGTTAATGAACCAAATGTTCAAGGACTGTCTAGACACCTTTGTGATCGTGCTCATTGATGACATCCTAGTGTACTCGAAATCAAACTTGGTACACTAGGAACACCTCTAAAATGTCCTAGCCACCCTTATAGAGAACAAGTTGTATGCCAAGTTCTCAAAGTGTGAATTTTGGTTAGATAAGTCTCTTTCCTAGGATACGTGGCGACAAAGGATGGAGTATCTGTAGACCCTACTAAGATCAAAGCGGTCACGAAGTAGGAACGCCCAATTCGGTAACATCAGTACAGAGTTTCTTGGGACTAGCGAGATACTATCGAAGGTTCGTGTAGGACTTCGCTAGAATAGCCTCGCCTTTGACACAGCTAACGAGAAAAGGGGTACCATTTATATGAAATGATGCTGGTGAGGCAAGCTTTCAAAACCTAAAATAGAGGTTGGTAACCGTCCCGGTATTCACGGTTCCCAAGATCTTAGAAGAGTACGTAGTCTATAACGATGCCTTCAAAGAATGGACTGGGATGTTAATGCAACACGTTAAAGTTGTTGCATACGCTTCCCGTCAACTAAAAGAATACGAAGATAACTTACCCTACCCACGATCTGGAGTTGGCCGCTGTAGTGTTCGCGCCGAAAATTTGGTGACACTATCTGTATGAAGAGGAAATTCAAAGTTTAATCGACCACAAGATTTTAAATATTTCTTCACCTAGAAAGAGTTAAATATGAGACAGAGAAGGTGGTTAGAATTGGTGAAGGACTACGATGTAGATATCCAGTACCACCCTGGAAAAGCAAATGGGGTCGCAGACGCTTTGAGTAGAAAGGTGGCCCACTCTTCGGCCCTCATTACGAGGGAAGTAAGGGTACAAAGAAAATTTGATGGAGCCATCATAGTTGTAGCGACCGAGAGAGTCATGGCACAACTGGCCCGACTTACAGTGCAACCTACACTTAGGCAAAGAATGGTTACCTCCCAACGAGAGGATCCAAACCTACAGAAAGTCTTAAGTCAGCTAGTTGAGAGTCTAGTAATGGATTTTCAAAGACCTCAGATGAAGGGCTATTGTATCAGGGATGCCTACATGTCTCGACAACAGAGGAGCTAAGGAAAGAAATACTAACGAATGTCACAACTCACCATTTGTCATGCACCTTTGAGATACAAAGATGAATTTAAAGCAACACTTTCGATGGAAGAGCATGAAGAGGGATGTGGCCGAGTTTGTGAGCAAGTGCTTAGTTTGTCAACAAGTGAAAGCTCCTAGACAAAAGGCAGCGGGGTTGTTGCAGCCCCTAAGCATACTAGAGTGGAAGTGGGAAAACATAGCAATGGACTTCATAGTAGGATTACCCAAAACGCTTAAAGGCTATACAATGATCGGGTAGTTGTCGATAGGTTGACCAAGTCAGCACACTTCCTACCTGGGAAAGCTACATATAC
>NW_019268573.1:492103-492564 GCF_002738365.1 Cucurbita moschata
AGTCCTAAATTCATTGGACCATTTGAGATCCTAGAGCGAGTTGGTCCGGTAGCGTATAAGTTAGCCTTACCTCCAGCCCTCTCAGGAGTACATGATGTATTTCACCTGTCGATGCTGAGGAAGTACATCACGGATCCTATCCACGTAATAGATTACGAACCACTCCAGCTCAATGAAGATTTGAGCTACGAGGAAAAACCAATAAGAATCTTAGCTAGAGAAGTAAAAACCTTACGCAACAGGAGCATTGCGTTCGTTAAGGTACTGTGGCGGAATCACCACAGTAAGGAAGCCACGTGGGAGCGTGAGGACGAAATAAGAGAGAAATACCCCGAGTTGCTACAAGAGTTTGAGACTTTCGAGGACGAAAGTTCTTTTTAGGGGTAGATAATGTAACGACCCGGGAAAGAAAGGAAAAAATATATATACATATAATAAAAATAAATAAATAAATAAATCAA
>NW_019268573.1:493551-533551 GCF_002738365.1 Cucurbita moschata
TCAGAAGAGACATTATGATGGATTTAGAGGGACCTCATGCATATTGTATGTTCATAAGCATAGGGCTACTTCCCCTAGAGATGATGAGTGCGGACGCGCACCTTATGATGAGCGCGAATGCGCACAGGTGCGAAAGCACACAGATGAGGGTGTTCATGAGGCGCATGACACTATGGGGTTCCGCTGACCTCCGGACGTCGCTACAGATTAGCTTGACCAGAGGGTCCAGGGGGTGTGCGAGCGCCCTGGGGACTCACACTCGCACGTGTGAGTCGTGTGTAGGGAAGTACTACACATCCAATTTATCCGAGACTGGAGGCCACCCCTAAGATGATTAGAGATAGGTCCCTAAATCATGATTGCATGTGTTTGCATTTGCATGGCCCCCTATAGTGGGGTCACTTACTGAGTATTCTTTGAAATACTCAGGCCGTGTGCCACATCATTTTTCAGGTAAAGGCAAGGCGCATTTGTACGGAGGACGGCGGCATCGCGAGCAGAGACTGTGGCACGTGCATAGGGTAGACTCATATTTAAATTTCTAGTCTTAAGTTAGAATAGGTTGTTTTGCATTTCGTTGTTTTAAATTATTTTGTATTTGTTTTTGTTTCTCTAAATTTCAGTATTTCATATTTAAACACGTAAGACCATGGCAGTGTTTTTCAGAGGAGAAGTTGTTTTAAACGTTTTCTTGAAAATTTTCACTATCAATTATGTTCATGTAAGAGTTATATTTCCGCATTATAGATGAGCATGAGACGTTAGTAGCGACTCTGAGTATGTGGAAATTTAGGGTCGTTACAGTTCAACTTGAAACTGATGTCATGAACTCATATAGGTTGACTCGGATTTCAAAGGACGAAATCGAACTTTCATTAAAGATATATTTGTGACAACGACTTAAGCTAGTCAGGTAAGTGACCTTACTATTGGCATGGTTATAGTTGATGTTGATACGTGCCCTATGGTTCGGCACGTGTCATATATATTGATATGTGTGAATTGTCTGTGGATCGATATGCTTCCTATATGTTATGTTATGTTATAATACGTGGATTGTATGATAATAATTATGGTACGATGTGCTCTAGGAGATGTTTGAGATAGGATACGAGAAGGATGCACAAAACGAAATGTAACGATAGGAGTAAGATACGTTCATGAAACGTTAGAGTTAGGTTACATACCGGAGTGTTATGGATAGGAGAGATTGATGAAAGAATACGATTTGGTTATGGGTAGAAAGGGATAAGTTTGTGATAGATTGATGGAACGATAGCATTAGGGTACGTTCTTGTGATGATATGACTAAGGTACGTCACGTAATGATATGTCTGTGATAGGTATAAGAACGTTAAGGATATGGTAAGTTAGAAAATGATATGACTATGAAGTGTTTACGTTATTGACTTGGTTATGATATGATACATTGTATGCTAGATTATTGTGCTTAAGTACGAAATCATGTGAACGTGAATGTATGTTATTTATGCTGCTTAGTTGATGTGATATGAATACATGTGACGAGGTGTGGCCCTTGTACGATTATGGCTTGTTGTATGAGTATTGAAATGTAACTGAATGAATTGTATGACATGAAATACGGTAAATTGCATGATACATAACCCCGCTAGGAATATGTATGATATGTAACGAAATGAGAATGAGAATGACATGTAAGCATGAAAACGTGACACGGGGTTATGTTCATTAAATGATGACTGTAGGATTAGTGGGATCTCATGCATATTGTGTGATCATGCATTTGGGGGGATACCCCTATCCCATCACAAGGGTACGGACGTGTACATCCAAATGGCAGGACAACGATCGTTATGCCTTGCATAGCGCTGCCGTGACGGTTTTAGTTTTAACGGGTCCCAGTGGGCCTCCAGAGCATGCCCACCGGCTAGGGACAGTGGCCCAACAGTGTGTGAACTAGCTGGTGAGCCCATACTCGCACGTATGGGCTGCGTGTAGAGTATATGGTACACGTCCACAATTACCTGTTAGGATTACACCGTAGGGAAAACGAAACGAAACGAAATGAAATGAAACGGAACAAAACGAAATGAAAGATAGGTCTCATCATTTCATTGCATGTGATTGTTGCATTTAACCCCAATAGTGGGGTCACTTACTGAGTATTTCTTTAAATACTTAAGCCATGTGCTACTACATTTTTCAGGTTAAGGCAAGGCATTCCTGTACGGCTGACGACGGCATCACAACTCGAGATCATGGCACATGCATAGGATAATGGTATTTATTTTCTTAGACTAAGGACAAAATAGGATGTTTTAAACTTAAACGCTTGTTTATTTTATTTCGAGTCTTTTGTTGTGTCGTTTTAAAGATGTTTTCGAAACACGTAAGTTCATGGCTGTGTTTTAAGTTAAAAGTTATGTTTTATGGAATTTAAATGAAGTTTTACGCATTCAATGTTTATGGTACGTATACAGTAGCGACCTTAAATTAAGTAGAAAATTTTGGGTCGTTACACATGATCGCTCTATTTAAAGAGTCATGTTTGCATGTTCATGCAAATTTGAGATCACCGAATTTTGACACTTAAAATTCCACTAAAATGTTTGGGATTATGTGGCAAGCATGCATGTTTGAGTTAACCAAATTTTGACACTCAAAATTCCACTCAAATTTGTGGGGTTTATTTGGCAAGCATGCAAGTTTGGTTAAACCAAATTTTGACACCTCAAAATTCCACTAACATGGATTTTTCCATTAAATGGAGTCAACATTTTGACTTTCTTCATTTTAATTCAACAATTAATTTGAATAATGAATTTCAAATTAAAGTAACATTAAATAATTAATTAAACTATTTAATTAATATTTAATATTAATTCAAATGTCAATCCCAATCAATTCCGACACATAATTGATTAAGATATTTAAATCTTATTTAAATATATCAGATTCTCTCTTTTTGTTTAATTCGTAAATAAAACAAAAATGCGATTAAATATATCATATATATGTAGCGCATATTCCCTAATTTGAATGAGAACACTTCGAACTCACTCGTCACACTATTCTATGGTTTAGTCCGATATGAGTTAGCAGAGGGACCTAATAGACCTATAGATCATGGGCTCCAACGATCCAAGATTAACCGGCTAAACTCATTAACCTTGTTAACCAACATTCGTTAACTACTAGAACACTCCACTATAGTCTTGTAGTTGCACTAACCTCACTATAGATATATTTCTGTCCATTTGTTGTTCAGCATCTTGGACTAGCCATCCCTGTGAATACTCCGCCGGTATGAAAAGTTCTTAATGTTAGTTGAGTACCCGGTTCTCCAATAGATTGACCCGCAATAATACCTACGGCTTCTCCCAATTCGACCAGGTCCCCGTGAGTAGGACTTCGTCCATAACATAATCGGCAGATCCAAGATGTACTCCTACAAGTAAAGGGAGTCCGAATAGATATCGGTTGTGTTTGAAAGGTTATGAATCGATTGATAAGTCCAATACCAATATCTTGATTTCGTATGCCAATGCATCGCGGGCCCATATATATATCGTCCGCTAATACACGACCAATTAATGTTTGGATAAAAATTCTTTCCGGAATCATCTTATTTTCAGGACTCACTGAAATCCCTCGGATGGTTCCACAATCGGTTCTACGTACAACAATGTGTTGAACGACTTCAACAAGTCTGCGTGTAAGATATCCAGCATCCGATGTTCGTACAGCAGTATCCACAACTCCTTTACGCGCTCCGTAGCAAGAAATTATATATTCCGTTAAGGACAGCCCCTCACGTAAATTGCTTTGAATGGGTAAATCAATCATTTGTCCTTGTGGATCGGACATTAATCCTCTCATACCTACTAATTGGTGTACTTGAGATGCATTTCCTCGAGCTCCCGAAAAAGACATTATATGGACTGGATTAAAAGGGTCAGTCATCCTAAAATTAGGATTCATTTCTTGTCGCAAATATTCACTTGTAGCATACCATATCTCAATGGACTGGCGTAATTTTTCTACTGCGTGTACGTTTCCATAATGATGGTGTTTTTCCAAAATCAAACTTTGTTGTTCAGCATCTTGGACTAGCCATCCCTTAGAAGGGATTGTTAAAAGATCATCAATTCCTAATGAAATGGAATTGAGTACCCGGTTCGATTAGTACCCGGATCATGATTAGTAAGTCGATCCTTCACAGGTTGTTTGTAACTAGAGCTGCGTCAATTTACCGTTTTACCCCTGAAGTTACTTCTTGTTCCTTATGTCTCACTGATCCTCTAACGAACAATTGGTTTGTGGTCCAACCAGTAAACCGAATCCCTCTCAGGCCAATGAGAGGGTGGGGCCCCTTGTTCAAGACCTGGAGTCAGTGCTTAAGGGAACTACCTCTCTTCTATCCCTAAAAGTGGGTAGGAGTGAATTCCATCTTGCACCCCATGTCCCCAGCCATTCACCCAGTCTTACCCCTGAAATGGGAGGCAATTGAGTCGGCGAACTAGAGTCACTCTCACCCATGCAAATCTAAGGATAATTCTGAATAAACGGGAGTTCATGGTTAGCTCAGGATTAAAATCGAGTTACCTAGGTTATCGAATGAAAAGAAAATCAGTCTCAACAGTAAACGACATTCTAACGTGAAAGTGGTTTTCTTCATGGTCCGATCTTATACAATACTCATTGCATAGGACGCCCCCACTCACATGTCTTCATATGTACAATTTAGTGGTCTCATTGTTTATATCATATACAAAAGTGGGCCACATCCATAGTGTCCCTAGAATAAGGTACTCAGCCTTATCCCTATACTATAGATCATTTTGACTATATACTTGAACTTGATCCACTCTTATGTCTCTACATATAATTCAAGTAATTATACTATAGGCAGAGTGTTCTTAGTTTATTGGATTTAGATTAATGATCGTAAAGTTCACTTTATTCAATAACAATCTTTACTGCATAAACAACAATAATAACTTTATTGAAAATAGAATATGTTTTTGTTTACAAACTATGAGTTTTAGGACATAAAACCCAACACAGACAACCTCTAAGAATTATGCCTTTAGTTTAAGAAAGGTGTAAGGAGGATCTTTGATGAAGGAGGTGTGGCCTGACAGTGCTTGCATCGTCGTAACCAATAACAACACCCCTCCTGAGTTTACTTCAGCGACAAAACGAGTTTTCACTCGACTTTGAACGTCTGTAACTTATGTTGTAGTTTACGAGCAGGTGAGATATCTATCCCAAACTCTTCTTTGACAATTCATCTTTAATTTTTATGAAGGAATCGAGGGGAGTAATGCTTTGGAATGGGCTGGCGGACTCTGTTTTCAGACGGAGGAGCAACGTCATGAGTCGTGTCCTTCCCTTGTGGGAGGAAGAAGACGATGACGATGACATTAGTTTTTCATCACGCTTAAAATTGAACCTCATTAGTTTTTCATCAAATTGAACTCCTTTCCAAGTGGTTCTCACAAAATTCTCAATGGTTTTAGAAACTAGACTCATTAAGGAAGCTACTACAGAAAACTTGAAGGAAAACGAGTAATGGAAGCTAAAGAAACAGAATCCTAAACATCGGACAAAAGGTTAGTCACCCTGGACTTTTCTCAATAACTATTTGTAGGAATCACTTAGTATTCTATATGAACCTTAAACCAAGTACGAACTACGGTTACATGAAGAAAAGAAAAAAAGTCACACAACGGGTATTAAAGGTCAGCAGCTATCTTAAACTTTTAGAAAAAAAAAAAAAAGTTAAAAAGCATACCACTTTTGAAAATTTAAAAATATTTTTTAAAAATAGTTTTGAAAGTTCTTACAACAAATTACTAACTGATTTCAACTCAAACCAAACATGAATATATTTTTAGAACTTTTTATTAATGTTTAATTCAGACTTTTTAAAATTCAAGAAGTATTTTTTTAAGACAAAAATTAAAATTAAGGATATTTTTGTTCGCGGAGCAGTGTAACTTTAAGTTTGTGTAGGTCAAAGAATAGCGGGTTGAATCTTCGTATCCGAACAATACCGGATGGGTAATCTTCTGTTTGCAATTAAGTGAGAATTTGTCATTCTATGAGCACATAATTTAACATTTTAAAAATACATAAATTAAACATAGAAATATGTTGTAACCGCCTATAATGTATTAAAAATGAGACCCTAAAAAAGTTTGAAGAGGTGAGAATGATAGGTTTCTCAGCTACAACAATCCCACCATGGTAGATTTAAAATTGGATTTAGTCTGCAAAAAGTACTCATTGTCTTAAGAAAATCACCGAGCTTGGTAATGTGAGCTTGTAACCCATATGGGGGCAACAAAGTGGTCGGAGGTTGTCTCAGCCCATTGGTTAGAGTTGTTGAAGTGTTTCTTCGGTCTGTCCATTCCAGTGGAAAAATAGCGGGTCGATTCTTCTAGGCCCAATATAAACCTTTATACATTCCTCAGCCTGACATCCACTTTTTTATATATATTTTTGGTGGCTTGGACTAAGGACATCGAGTTGGCTTTGGGTGAAGGCCTAATGTCCATGACCCTTAGAGTTTGAAGGAAACCGCGTGAGGCTGGTTTCACAGAGCAGCGTAACCTTCCACTCTTGTCGGTGGAAGGATAGCGGGTCGATTCTCCTAGACCCAATTTAAACCTCTAAGCAGTTCTTAGCCTGACATCCACTTTTTTACATATATTTTTGGTGGCTTGGACTAAGGACATCAAGCTTGCCAACTACTGTTTAGAAACTACGTGTCCCAACAACGAAACTTGCCGTAACCAAAATTCGCATTTGGAGAATTTGGTATACAACTTGTTCTCCCTTAAGATAGTTAGGGCTTTTCCAAGGTGCTCTTGGTGTTCTTGGTCTGTTTTCGAATATCAAGATGTTGTCTATGAACATGATCACAAACGTGTCAAAGTACTCTTGAATACTCGGTTCATTAATTCCGTGAATACTTGTGGGGCGTTGATGGTTTGTCTAGCTATTACCACTTGTCCATCCTTTACTCTAATTTTAGTAACTAAGTCTACCCCTGCTGAGGTACCGATCGACAATTCATACAATAAGGGTTCTACTACGAACCCCGCTTGACTAACAAATGCCAAAGAACAAACGAATGGGTAGAACCGAAATCAAACAATGTCAATGCAAAGTGTCCTAGTATAGAAAGCGTACCTGTCACCACGATGCCAGAAGTCCCGCCTCTTTATTGGTCGTTGCATATGCCCTGCTCTATACGCGGGTTTGTGTGGTGGGTTCTCAAAGGATTGGACCTCTAAGGAGTTCCCTTGGGTTTCTCATGTCCCTTACAGAGCAAGCTCTGGCCAAGTGACCTACACGACCGTACCTATAACACACACCGAAGCCTACCATACATCTACCATAATGTTGTTTTCCAACAGTCGCGGCATAGGGGTTTTTCCGATACTAGGTATCGGGCTACTGGGGGCGAAGCAGGTCGCCTATCCTTATGTCGAGGTCTCTTGTAACGACCCTAAATTTTCACATACTCAGAGTTGCTACTAACGTCTTATGCTCATCTATAATGCGAAATATAACTCTTACATGAATATCATTTATAACGTAAACTTCGAAAAACGTTTAAAACATCTTCTTCTCTGGAAAATAAAGCTATGGTCTTATGTGTTTAAATACAAAATACTAAAATTTAGAGAAAATAAAAACAAATACAAAATAATTTAAAACAATGGAACGCAAAACAACCTATTCTAACTTAAAACTAAGAATTTAAATATGAGTCTACCCTATGACGTGCCACAATCTCTGCTTGCGATGCTGCCGTCCTCCATACAAGTGCGCCTTGCCTTTACCTGAAAAATGATGTGTCAAACGGCCGGAGTATTTCAAAGAATACTCAGTAAGTGGCCCCACTATAGGGGCCATGCAAATGCAAACACATGCAACCATGATTTAGGGACTTATCTCTAATCATCTTAGGGGTGGCCTCCAGTCTCGGACAAATTGATGTGTAGTATTTCCTTACACACGACTCACATGTGCGAGTGTGAATCCCTAGGGCGCTCGCACACCCCTTGGACCCTCTGTTCAAGCAATATGACACTCATCATCATATAACATGCTCAATATGGTAAACATCATCATATTAAGGTAAACATCACACAATCATCATACCCATCATATTGCCACAAAGTGCATCAAACATATCAAGTACGCCATTCATCAAAAAATATATATACTGCACACATCATCAAGTATCGTAACCCACACATCATCAAGTATCGTAACCCACACATCATCATAACTCATACATCATCATAACTCATATACCGCATCGTACGACATAGTTCATACATATCATAACTCATACAATTTTTAGCCTATCCTATAGTAAGACCACTTACCTATACGGGTATCACCAATTTATCCTTAATGAAAGTTCGATTTTTTCCTTTGTATCCAAGCCAACCTATAAGAATCCATGGTATCAATTTCATGTTCAATTCTCTAACTCTTACAATGGTTCATGTGCTAAACTTCATGCGAGCATTAAAGACTTTGCATGGATAAAGTCTTGGAATGTTATAGTATACATCTAAATATATATACATATTATATATATATTCTATTTATATTAAGATTTTATTTTCTATTTTTTATTTCAAGGGACTACTTTCTTGTCTTCTGATATTCTTTCTACCGTGCTTTTTCTCTCAATTTTTGTTCCAGACATATTCTTGACCAATTTTTAATCGATTCTTACTTAATCATATTATTGATTAATTCCGATCGATTCTTACTCTTAATTCTTCCCTTTTATTTTTCTTTTTCTCTGTATTTTTTTCTTTTGATTTTGTATTTTGGCCTCCTCTATATTTTCTCTTTTAATTCTTTTTATTTTTCTTTTCTCCTTCTCTGTATTTTTTTTATTTTGATTTTGTATTTTGGCCTCCTTTGTATTTTCTTTTTTAATTCTTTCCTACCCTCTTTATTATTATTTTTCTCTGTATGTATTCTCTGTATTTTCTTTTTTAGTTCTTTATCGCTTCCTTTTTTTTTTTCTCTGCATTTTTACTTTTATTTCTTTCCTTTTGATTTTGTTTACCGTATTTGGCCTCTGTATATATACATACATACATATATATATATATATATTTTTTTATCTTTCCTTATTTTGTTAACAGTATTATGCCTCTTTTTGGTCTCTCTTCTATCTTTTGTATTCTAATTAATTCTTCTTTCCAAATCTTTCCTTTATCTTATCTGTATTTTCTTTTTTTTCTCGTTTAATTTTGTTAACATTTAAAATTCACAAATATCACAGATAAATTTTCTTTCCAAATCTTTCCTTTCTTCTTTCCATCTTCCTTCCTTATTTATCTGTTAATTTTTTTTTACAGATTTTTTTCTTTTCCTCTCTGTTCTCCTCTTTTGCTCTCTGTTTTGTATTTACTTCCTTATCTTCCATTTTTCTGTCTATTCTATATTTTTTTTATTCCGTTGACAAATATTTGCCTCATTTATTCTAGTTATTTTCTACCACCTAACATCATAACAAAAAAAATCTAAATAACTGGTCAACAAGAGATCTAATTCTAATTCTAAATAATTAGGGAAATGAAAAGGAAATCTGATTGGTACCCATTTCTTACAAGATAAATGAAGAGGAGATCTGAAATATGACTTACAGTAATAACAAAACAAAATCTCTCTCTCCAAAAATTAAATCTCTAGCTCTCCTTGTAGATCCCGTTGTTGGTATTTTTTTTTTCTTCTTCTTTTGGTTGTAGGAACCACGGAATTCATCCTTTGTTATGGATTTGTGATTTGGTTGAGGAGAGATAGCTATGCATCCTGTCTCCAGATTTTGACTGATGAGTTGGGTGAGGAGAGATAGTTTGGGAGAGGAATAGAGGTTAGTGGAGAGTAGTTGAAAAATTATTATTTTAATTATTTAATTAATTACTTATTATTATTATTCTTTTTTTTTTCGGGTCGTTTACATCTCTGAAGTGGCGGTTGGAATTCCATGGGTCTGGCCTCGATGGGGCGTTTCTTTCCTACAGCAACAGTTGGCTCTAGGTTTTTTCTCCTCTAGAGATTCCTCCAAGACCTTGGTCGTCAGGGCATATCACTGATTCAAAGGTCGTTTCCATGGTTGCGATCCACATTTGTGCTGCTGTGGGATTTTCCTTTGAACCGACGAATGGACGGGGGTCATACCGTTTAAAGTCTTTTAACCAACTCGCCCCCCTATCTGGTTGCGGATTTTTGGCCAGTTGTGTGGCCGCCGCATCGACTGGTTACGTGGCCGTCGCATTAGCTGGTTGCGTGGCCATTGCTGCAACTTGTTGCACAGCTAACAATGTGGCCTATTTTATGGCCAGCATCGTTTGCATCGTCATCTGGAGTGACTCCAACACCAATCGTATGGTGGGTCCAATCCAGCTTGTGGTGCAGCTTGATGGGGCAGTGCATTTTTAGGAGGTATTGAAGCTTGTGGGGGAGGTACGTTTTCAGGAGGGGGTGCAGCTTGTAGAAGAGGTGTGTTCTCATGTGGTAGTTCGAGTGCATAGGGTCCAATAGTCAACCCTTCTTGGGAAGAGGTTCTTTCGGCTTCTCTTCTTCCCCTCCCCTAATGTGAGGTCGTCATCTTCCTCTCCTGCCTTTTCTACGCTATCTAAGTTTATGATTTACTTATAATATCAATTAGTTTCTACTATATAATTCAAGAAAAGAAAACATAAATGTCGTAAAATCATACGGTATCATGACACTCAATATTTAAAGCCAATCACATTAAATATATCACAAAAATATTCATTCTTCCCTCATCCTATTCGAGGTGTACCTGATAGCGACGGAGCATCAACAATTGGACCGTGGAACATGCCAAGCCGACTTCGTAGGCTAGTCTAAAAGATCTATAACCAAGAGCTCTATACCAACTGTAACTACCCTAAATTTTACCTATTTAATCTAAGGTTATTACAATACTTTAAATGCGGAATTTACTTTAAATGGGCTCTTATCATAAATGTGACATAAATTTGTCTTTTACTACCTCATGAATAACAAATACAAGGGAAAGAAAGGAAAAAACACTCTGAAATGAATGTCTTATACTAACCTATGATTTATTAATGCGAATACAATTCAACCTATAATAACCTATGCTAATAATGCAAGGGAAAATCAACTTATACTAACCTATACTATGAATGCAAATGAAATTAACGTATAGTACGAGTGGAAAACAAACTATCCTATGCATGTGCCATGGTCACGGGATGTGCGACATTGCCGTCAGTCTCACATGGGTGCTTTGTCTTTATCTGAAAAATATAGTAGTACGAGGCTTGAGTATTTCTAGAATACTCAGTAAGTGACCCCCTTATCAGGGTTATGCAACAATCACATGCAAATGAGATGATGGGACCTATTTTTCAATCTATCTTCCTCTGGTGCTATCCTAACAGTTAATTTGGATGTGTACCATATACTTTACACACAGACCATACGTGCGAGTATAGTCTCACTAGTTAGTTTGCACATCGCTGGGTCACTTTCCTTGTCGGGCAAGCATACTCTGGGAGCTTCTTTGGCCGGACACTCGTTAGAACTAGTAACCGTCACGACAGCACTATGTAAAACATACCGATCGTACCCCTGCCCTTGGGTCTACATGTCCGTCCCCTCATGATGGAATAGGGGTATCCCCCGAATGCATGAGCATACATAATGCATGAGGTCCCCAATATTTCTACTTTTATCATTAATGAATATAACCCTGCTATCATTTTTCGTTCATAACATATCATTAATGAATATAACGTATCATACATAATCCTAACGAGGCTACATTTCATGCAATTTATTGTGATTTCATGTCATACATTTCATGCAGTTTACATTCAAAATTGTAGTCCCATTCATGCCAAAATCATCCAGAAATATCATAACGTCACAAGTACAACACATCACATCATACTAAATAGCATACATTCACATTTCACAAGCTTACGTATTCAAGCACAACAGTTTAGCATACAATTTAATGACACATGCGAATCCACAGGCACGTGCCAACATACAACATACAACGCGTAACCTACGACGGGTGAGCCACTTAATTGGTAGGCCTTAGTCGACGTCCTCCCTAAATATAAATGTAAGCTCCTAGCTCCTAGCTCCTCGTATACGTCCTACGCTTTCGTTGGTTATTAGTTCCTATTGGATCGTTCGACACCTTGTTAGTATTTCACAAACCTAATTAACTCCAACTTGAAATTATGTGAATTAAGGCCATAGATGACCTATTTTACGTAAAATGAGGTCGAAATAGAGTCTGGTAGGGTCGGAATGGTACCTTATAGGTCGAAGATAGATTTCTTGAGCCGAATAAGCAGCCGGAACGGAGAAGCCACCGCCGCTGCCGAGACGATTCAGCCGTAAGAGCCGAGGGGAGTTTTGCATCGGATGCTGACAGATGGCACAACTAGAAGCGGCCACGTGTGCTAGCCGAAGTCGGGTTGAGGCGCGGGTCATCAGTTCAAGACGCAGGTTTTCAGGTTGCAATTGCGGGTCTGGGCTGACCGCGGGTAGTGGATCGGGCCTGGGTTATTTCATTGGGCCGAGTGGGTTTGGGCTGTCAGTATCGATATTGGATTGGGCTTGCGTGTCTCGGGTTGGTTTGGTTTTTGGTCTCGAGTGCGGCTGATGGGTTAGGCCATAATTGGGCTTTCTGGTTTGGGCTGAGGCGTCTGGGCTGCAGGGGTTTTGTCGATCGAGGGTTTGGACTGGATTAGGTCGATCGGTTCGAGTCGCGGGTCTGGATCTTGGTTGGACTTTGTCTCCTTCGCCCGATTAACAGTGAAACTTTTCAGGCATCTCTCTCTCTCCTCGGCAACGTCGTTTCAACGTCCTTTTCCTCCTTTTTTTTTTTCTTTCGTTTCCGGTCTCCTCTTCCCCATAATCCCGTTTATGGTGTTAGTTTGGCTCGAAAAAGGTCTAAGCCTCCTAGATCTGAGAAGGTCCAAAAACACGATGTTCTGTCTTCCTTCCTCGACAGTGTACGACGTGTAAGCAATGTCGAAATCTAACCCTGGTGTGTGTAAAGGTCTCTGGGATTGTTTTCATGGTGTAGATTGGAGGTTTCAAAGTCGATTTTGTATGGTTTGGCTTTGCTAGAGGGTTGTCGGTTTCTTTCTCAAACTCCAACGTTTTTTCATTTTGTTTCTTGCAGGTGGTTTGGCAGAGGATCGGATTTGGTTCTCGTGGTGATCCCGATGCCGAGTGCGCTTCATGGGTCGTGTGCGAACGAAAACTCCGACATTCGCCAGAGTTTTTCAATCTCGCTGACAACTACGGAGTTTTCAGTCTCACTCGGGGCCAAGGCCTCTCAATGCAACATTGCGTCTCATCTTGTCATCTCGATCCTCATCGACTAATAAAAAAAAAATACTAGAACGATTAACCTTTAGTTTTCTCGTGTGTCACGGTCCTACTTTTTCAACCGCGTAGTGTCGTGATCTTGACATTCTCACGACCCCCCTGAAGTGGGATTAAGCCCCATATATATTTTTTGCCCTGGCTTTGTGGCTTCATTGGACCTTAGGCGAGATTTGTCTTCGACAATCGAACATCGCTTGTGTGGAATCAAAGCTTGTTCGACCACACACGCCGCCTGCGTGTGCATGTTCAATCATCTGCGACACAAACAACTTGCCTCTACATAAGGCCAAGTTATTCAGCTCGACCTTACCTCTACTCGGGGCCAAGGTCTCTCAATGCATCATTGCGTCTCATCTTGTCCTCTCGATCTCCATCGACTAATAAATAAAAATAAACTTGAGCGATTAACCTTTAGTTTTCTCGTGTGTCACGGTCCTACTTTTTCAACCGCGCGGTGTTGTGATCTTGACATTCTTACGACCCCCATGAACGGGGATTAAGCTCCATATATATTTTTTGCCTTGGCTTTGTGGCTTCATCAGACCTTAGGCGAGATTTGTCTTCTTCAATCGAACATTGTTTGTGCAAAATCCAAGCTTGTTCAACCACACACGCCGTCTGCGCGTGCATGTTCAATCGTCTGCGACACAACTGACTTGCCTCTACACCAGGCCAAGTCATTAAGCTCGACCTTACCTCTGCTCGGGGCCAAGGTCTCTCAATGCAACATTGTGTCTCATCTTGTCATCTCAATCTCCATCGACATGACCCTGTCTTGACACCATCCGAGTCTCAGGGTGTCGTCGGCCATCACAACTCACTGGATCATGCCATCAAGAATGGCCCCACGTGTCTCATCTCATTGGGTTTTCCCGAACATCCATCCATCTGGATTATATCGAGGTATTGACCTTCCCGTGCCCATGCCATGTCATTTACGAATACCGTACAAGATAGCAGGTGTATGTAACAACCTTCGACATGCAGGCTGGGGCGCAATACTTCACACCAGAGCCGCCCAGTACTGTCCTTGTAAAATCCATTTCAAAGGAAGTCACCCAAAAAACTCGTCTCGGAATGCTCGCCCGTGCTGTGACACACGTATGTGCCACAGGGTATCTCGCTTAGGACACATGGCCTTGGGGTGGTGGAGAGCTGACATAATCTAGAACAGCATGCCCGAATTCCTTTCAGAACCCTAACTTTCTAGGTTAAGGCCCGTGACCCTACTCGGCCCTTCAACAAACCTGTCCTTGCCACTCTTGTCTATTTGATATCTCTATCTTCCTTATGTCTTGACTTGTCTTCAATGCCCACTCTATGTTGTGTGTTAGATGATGCACCGTCCACCTCGGTCGCATCATGACACTTGTCTAGACCCTTGTATGGATGGGGTCACTTTAGGGTTGCCGCTTCTCTTGTCGCAACGTGAGGGTCACAACCTACTCTCTTCATAGTTAGGTTGTGACATTCTCCTTCACTTAAACCAATCATCTTCCTCGATTACTTACTTCGGGGCAAAACCATTGTTAGGTTGTAACACAGTGCATCCTACCTAAAAGCGGAATAGGGGTCTCGTCACACACCGTGTGATGGGAGATAACAGACACTTTTGGACATGTAGCAACTTATTTACCATAATATTCAATTGATCATAGATATATTCTTGGAATATGGTTTATAAATTAACCAAGGCTTGTACGTTATATCATGGAGTAACATCACAACTCATTAGCTTTAACTTTGGTAAACATTAAAGAGCAACCTAATGCAATCCCATGAGTGTGAAAACTTACCAATATCTTGATAACCTCCTTTCAAGATTGTATATAAAGTTCCACATTACTAAGATGTCTTATATGTAGTAAAACGGGGTAGTTTGGGTGAAAGGCATTATAGTCATTTTACACCTCCTCCCTATTGACCATCATAGGCATATCCAATGGCTACCAAATTTCATAGGTGACTTGAAAACACAATAATATGCCAAGTATTAAAAGTTCATAAGGAGAAAAATTTATTTAGGGGATCAATTTAATGAAATTTTCCACCAACAACCTATCAAAAATTCAAAAGCTTATTTTAAAAAAAAATCATCTTAAATTTGAAGAAAACAAGAACCAAAAACCCAAAATCCTTGCCTCTCCATCATTCTCAATTTTTTGTAAATTTGGACGATCAAAATCTTCATATTGAGTCTTCTCATGGTTATGAGTAAATTTAATGAAAGATATGTGGCCACAATCAGACTCCTCCTAGTTGGATCCAAGAATTCCAACTATTTCTTTTTATCTAAAAACCCTCTCTTTCTCCTCAACCTCTTTCATTCTCTTTTTTTTTTTTTTTTCCTTTCCTCATCATCAGCCCCCCAATTGGGGTTCATTTAGACCCCTGATTAGACATGAAGGGCAAAATGACCATTTTGCTGCTTGATTCATTGGAGAGAGGAACAACACATTCTTTATAAGAGTGTGAAAACCTCTTCCTGGTGGACGCGTTTTAAGAAACTTGAGGGAAAGCCCGAAAGGGAAAGCCAGAAGAGGATTGGACTGTTACAAATGGTATCAGAGCAAGACACCGGGTGATATGCCAGCGAGAGTGTTGAGCTTTAAAGAGGGGTGGATTGTGAGATCCCATATCAATTGGAGAGAGGAACCAGTGCCAGCAAAGATGTTGGGTCTCGAAGGGGGGTAGATTGTGAGATCCCACATCGATTGGAGAGAGGAGTGCAAACGAGAACACTGGGCCCAAAGGGGGTTGATTGTGAGATCCCACCTCAATTAAAGAGAGGAAATAGTGCTAGTGAGGACATTGGGCCTTGAAGGAGGGTGAATTGTGAGATCCCACATTCGTTGGAGATGGAAACAAAACATTCTTTAAAAGGGTGTGTAAACCTCTTCCTAGCAGATGAGTTTTAAAACCCTTAAGGGAAGCCCGAAAGGGAAAGCCTAAAGAGGACATATCTGCTAGCAGTGAGTTTGCGGTGTTACATATACTAAGTTAAAGACGAAGGTTATTCATGGCCCTCTAATAAGTATCATGATATTCCAAATGTTTCAACTAGACTTGTTATACAATCTAAGGCCAAGAATATTCAACAAACATTCATTCTTCATTTATAAAATTGGGTAGACTCGATTCAACCTCCATTTCTTGTGTTACAAGTTGTTTGATTGAGTAAGGATTATTTAGAGTTTCGAAAGTGAATATTTACTCGGTTGAAGTAGAGGATGGAGTTGCTATAAATAGCACTTAATTTATAATTTATTTGCAAACTTTATTTATTATTATAATTACATAACTTGTTGCATTCGGCATAGGATTGGGAAGTTACTTGTCAAAGTGGTCACAACTTTTTTTTTTTAGATTTAAATGGGAGTGGGAGTAACTTACCAATCATGGTCACTCAATCATTTAGTGAGCATTTGAAGAGTTGAAAGTACTACGTAAAAGGGAGATTTTTTATGAATAAAATGAAGCTATCAAGTTGAGATTTCCCCATTAGAAATTTGAGCATCATTTTTGTCATTTCTAAGTTTCATGCAATTCTTATGATACGATTACATTTAAGCCATTCAATCAAGCCTTGATCAAGTTTAATTGTGAAGTGACTTAAAATGTTTCAAATTTAGAGGTAATCTATTTTTAGCCTTATCTATTGGGTTGATCCGAATTTTGTATAAAAAGTGTTAATTTCTTTGATTCAAGGATTTTTGTTCCAACAAAAGCTTAGATGTTGGGCTGAGGATTAGGATTGTCTTATCACCCATGCTCTAAAGTTCGCTCCCATCCACAACCAACTCCTAATTACCTGACAAAAAATGTAAACATGAAGGGAATAAAAAGTCAATAAGTAGCCTACTTGTAGAAACCTTATTAGGATGTTATCTCTTATTGAGTTTCCAGGGCTTGACACTTAGAGCTTATATTCTTAACTATCACTTTCTGATCCTAAAAACTTTTCCCTAAAGTAACCTTTAGTTTTCTTCCTGTGAATACAAGAGTGGCGCTATCATGATCGTATCATCCTGCTAGTAAATTCTAATGCAATGTATCTCATTTAAGTGAGGGAAATAGGAGACCCTCCTTATCATCCTGATCATGATACATAGCATAGGCCATCCCACATAAAAGAGAAATAGGGGCATCGTCAAACATCGCGTGATGGGAGATAACAATCACTTTTGGGTATGATCCTAGCAACTTATTTACCATGGTATTCAATAGATCCTACGTATATTCTTGGAACATGGTTCATAAATTAACATAGCCTTATCCATTATATTATGGAGTAGTATCAAAACTTATTAGTTTTAACTTAGTGAAACATTAAAGTGCAACCTGATGTAATTCCATGGGCGTGAAAACTTACTAGTAACCTGATAACCTCCTTTTAACGTCATGTATAAAGTTCCACATTATTTAGGTGTTTTAAAAATTCAATGATCTATTACACACAAATTTTATAAATATTTGTGGTCTCATGGTCTAGTGATTAGGACATTGGGCTTTGAATCCAATAACCTAAGTTCAAATCTCGGTGGGACCTACTTTTTTTAATTGTGAGTTGCACTAATACAAATCAATTAATTTATTTTAAAGTGTTAAAACCATATTAGATACAAAGAAAAAAGGAATGGCCTATTAAATATTTTTAAAGGTAGGATAATAATACTTTCACATGGATTTCATTAATACTCTCTTTGTTTATTAATAAAATAATGATTATACAATCAATAAAACATAAAAAAAATAATGTAAAAATATGGGCATTTGATCTAGTGGTATGATTTTTGCTTTGGGTGTGAGAGGTTTCAAGTTCAATTCTTGAAATGCCCTTTAAAAAATGTTGTGTCGCCCATAGGCAAAGTTCTTTTTAGCATTAATCTTTTTAGCATTAATTTCCTAAATAATGTCTAATAGTAAATATTTAGTATGGTCAACCATTTGGTTTAGCAGTATGTCACAAAATGCGTTAGGCTTTGTAAAACTTTACTTAAGGTTAGTCTATAGGGTCCTCCTCTCATCCACAATCAACTCCTAGTTACCTAAATAAAAATGTAACCATAACCAGCTTCTTTTTACCTAAAAAAAAAAGAAATCACGATTAACTCTGAGCCCCGAAGGGGGTGGATTGTGAGATCCCACATCGATTAAGAGAGGAACGAGTGCCAGCGAGGTTGCTGGGCCACAAAAAGAGGTAGATTGTGAGATCCCATATCGATTGGAGAGAGGAAAGAGTGCCAGCAAGGATGCTGGGCCTCAAAGGGGGGTGATTGTGAGTTCCCACATTGATTGAAGAGAGGAATGAGTGCTAGTGAGGACGATGGGTGTAACGAGCCTAAAATTTACTTATTTAATCTAAGGTCATTACTATACCTTGAAATGCAGAATTTACACTAAATGGGCCCTTACCATAAATGCGACTTGCACTCTCTTTTTATTACCTCGTGAAAAAGAAGACGAATACAAGGGAAAGAAAGGAAAAAGAACAATACTGAAATAATCGTCTTAAACTACCCTATGGTTTATTATACGATTACAATTCGACCTATACTAACCTATACTACTGATGCAAATCAAATTCAACCTATACTAACCTATACTACGAAATGAAAAACAACTACCCTATGCATGTGCCACGGTCCCAGGGTGTACGATGTCGTCGTCGATCTTACATGGGTGCCTTGCCCTTATCTGAAAAAGTAAAGTAGCACGAGGCTTGAGTATTTCTAGAATACTCAATAAGTGACCCCCTATCGGTGTTATGCAACAATCACATGCAATGAGATGATGGGACCTATCTTTCGTTTCGTTTTTCCTATCGTGCTATCCTAACGGGTAACTTTGGACGTGTACCATATACTCTACACACAGCCAATGCGTGCGAGTATGGGCTCACAAGCTATTTTCGCACACCGCTGGGCCACTTTCCTTATCCGGTGGGCATACTCTGGGAGCCCCTTATGTCGAACACCCATTAGAACTAGAAACCGTCACGGAAGCGCTATACAAAGCATAACGATCGTTGACCTGCCATTGGATGTACGCGTCTGTACCCTCGTGATGGGATAGGGGTATCCCCCAAATGCATGAACACACATAATGCATGAGGTCCCCATTACTTCTACATTTGTCATTAATGAATATAACCCCACTAATCATATTTCATGCTTACATGTCATATCTCATTTTCAATTTACGTATCATACATATTTCTATTGGGGTTATATTTCCAGGCAGTTTACAGTATTTCATGTCATACAATTCATACTGTTCACATTCAAACATTTCATACAATTATGCCATAATCATTCAAGAACAACATAAACGTCATATGCATTATATATCACATCAGACTAAATAACAAACATAGCATACATTCACGTTCACATGATTACGTACTTAAGCACAACAATCTAGCATACAATTTAATGACACGTGCGAATCCACGGGCACGTACCAACATAAAATAAATAACGCATAACCTACGACGGGTGAGCCACTTACTTGGTAGGCCTTAGCCGAAGTACTCCCTAAAATATAAACGTAAGCTCCTAGCTCCTCGTAACCGTTCTATGATTCCGTTGGTGGTTGGTTTCTATTGGATCATTCTACACCTTCGTTAGTATTTCACAAACATAATTAATTTCCAACTTGAATTTGTGAAATACGACCTTAAAATGATATGTTTTACTGGGTCGAAACTAAGTTCGGGAGGGTCGGAACGGTGACAAACAGGTCGGAAACTGGTTTCTCGAGTCGAATAAGCCGCTGGAGCCGAGAAGCCGCTGTCGAGCCGATTAAGCCATCGGAGCTGAGGGGTGTCGCGTCGCACACATGCCACGTGACACAACCAGAGGGCGATGCGTGTGCAGCTGTCTCGGGTTGAGACATGGGTTGTCGGGTCGCTCACGGGTTTTTGGTTGAGTTGCGGGTGACGAGCTGGTCTGGGTTGAAGGAAACGTGTAGGTGGGCTGGGCTGTGCATTTCGGGTGTTGGACTGGGCTTGCAGTGGTGGACTCAGTTTGGGTCGCGGGATCCGACCCTCGGGTCGGACTTCGTCTTCTTCACCCGATTGCCCGTGTTTTTCTGGCGACCTCTCTTTTTTCCTCCGTTCCCGAGTCTCTTTCTCCCCCTAATTTCGTTTTTGGTATTGGTTTGGTTTGTAAAGGCCTCACACTCCTGGATTTGAGAGGGTTCAAAAATCCGACGTTCTGTCTCCTTTGCCGACGGTGTACAACATGTAGGACTCGTCTAAATCTACCCATGATGTGTGTAAAAGACTATGGGATTACTTTTGCTGCGTAAAATGGAGGCTTTGACGTCGATTTCGTAGGGTTTGGCCTCGCCGGATTTTCTTTGTCTTCTTTGTTTTCACTTATTTTTTTCTTCTTTGCAGGTGTCTTGGGGTGGCTAAAGGTAGGGATTGAGTTTTCTTAGCGACCCAGACTTCGGCCGCCCTTTGTGGGTTGTGTGCGAATGAAAACTCCTGCGTTCGCCAGAGTTTTCTGTCCTGCCGACGACTCCATTTTTTTTATTCAATCTGTTACATTACCTACCCCTTAAAAGAACTTTCGTCCTCGAAAGTCTCGAACTCCTGGATCAACTCTAGATATTTTTCCTTTATGTCCTCCTCTCGTTTCCATGTCACCAGTGGCATTGGGATGACTTTGTGTTCCAGGAGGAACTCCATCCCTAGTACCACGTCGAAGTCGTCCATGCGAACCACGACAAGGTCTAGCTCCCCTATCCAATCCCCTATCTTGAAGGGGACTCTTTTGGAAACTCGCACAATAGGCAAGGCCTCAGAGTTGACAGCTTTCATTTTCCCCGGGTCCTTTCCTATGGTGAGTCCCCATCTTCGGGCTTCTTGATCGACGATAAAGTTGTGGGTTGCTCTTGAATCTATCAGAGTGCTCCTGCTCGGCTGAGAATTTATTGCCGCATCTACGAACATGAGTCCTTTTTCTATTATCTCCTTCGGTTCGACCTTCCGTTGGAGGGCTGACAAGAATTTAAGCGCGCCCATTCGGAGATTTTCTTGATCTTCCTTCTTGTCTAACATAGATTCGACCCTTACGTCATTGCTCTCTTGAATAGACACTTGGAGCGCAGTGAGAGAGGCCCGATGAGGACAGTAGGATACTTTGTGGGGACCTTTACACAGCATGCATTGTAAAGGCGTCGTTGGGTGGTTCCTTTGAATGGTAAGGCCCTCGAGATGTCCCCGCTTGATTGTTCTGAGGAGGTCTATCCGTCCATCCGCTCGGTCTGTTGGGGCTTCCATTTCGATGACCTGGTGGCTTGTATGTTTTGCCCCCAGTGTTTGGGGCCAGTGTCAATCTTCTTTGGGATCCTGCTTCGTTCCCACAGTCTATGAGTCTCTCGGCGCAGGCCATTGCGGCAGCTAGGGTTTAGACCTTGTTCTCATGTATCTTTGTCTTGGCCCACGGCTGTAACCCATTTATAAAGAACACCTTGTCCTTCTCTGTTGTACCCCTGATATCTAGCATCAGGGTTGAGAACTGTCTGACATAGTCCCGTATGTTTTCAGTATGTTTCAGGGCTACTATTTTCTCCATTGCTATATGTCCTGCGTTCTCGGGGAGGAATTGTTCCCTCAACTCTTTCTTGAGGTCCTCCCATGAGTCGATGGTGCACAATCCATCCTCGATGTCTTATACCTTCGTACGCCACCACAGTTTGGCATCGTCTATGAGATACATCGAGGCTACAGTCACCTTCTTGTCGTCAGTACAAGCCGTTGTGGCTTTGAAGTACTGCTCGACATCAAAGATGAAGTTTTCAAACTCCTTGGTGTCCCGATTCCCTTTGAAGGCTCTAGGGTCTGGGAACCTTAGTTTGTTGGATCCTGTATTAGTTTGCCCAGCCGTGACGCCCTCCACGGCTTTCATGGTCACTTCAATTCGAGTGCTCATGGAGGCCATCCTTTCTTGGATGTCGTCGATTGTTGTTCTGAATTCATCATTTAATCCATTGAACAAACTCATCATTGTATTTTGTAGCACATCGAACTCTTCGCCACGTCCCTCTTTATGCGCGACAGATCTGGACTACCAGACAGTTTTGGGCTGCTCGTAGGAGCAACTCTTTCTTCGAGCGAGGTCACTTGAAACATCAATTCTACGATTGGCAACCCACCCAAGCGGTTGACCATTGCGTCGACTTCTACGACTTTCTCACTCAATTCGGTCACCCATTTTTCCAGGAAACGGAGAGTGTCAGGGACTTTTTTGAGGAACAACATTTCCTCCTCTATTAGCGTAAGCCGGTCGGCTTGTGCTTTGGGTGTCGACTTTGTCGTCGACATGATTTTGGTCTTTACGATGTTACGGAGCTAACAAAGCTCTGATACCACTTGACACAATCGCACTTTCGAAGGCAGCGGACTAGCGATTGTGCAGCACTCACTTTCCAATGACAAGTGAGCTAAGCCAATTTTTTCTTGCGCCTCTAGCCTTGGTTTTAAAAGAAGGTTTTAGAAAACGAGGAGAGAGAGAGATTTTAGAAAGATAGATTGTGGAAAGAGACGTTATATAAGCAAGCAAGAGAAAGATAACAGCGGCTTAGCATATATAACCTTGGGTAGGGAGAAGTTGACAACTAGTCATATCCCCCTATAGTACATTTTGAGCCATTTTATGTCTGGCAGGCCTAGACATGATATTTTTTAGGAGTCATACGCCCTAGAACTACAAAAGGAAAAACACTAGAATGAAAAGACATGACAAGGGTTTGGCTTGTCATGGGCATTGCGGGCATGGGCAACACGCCCTGGACGAGCATGACTGTGACACTTGGCACGCTCCATGGTCACAACGTCGATGCCCCATCACCGTCAGGTACTCCTTGCATAAGATAAGAAAAGAGATACATTTTAAAACTCGCATACATTTTTATGTGGACATTACTGAAATGATTGTGATATTTCACGTATTTATTTAAGAGTATGATGTGATGTGTTGCATGCTGCGTAATTTGGTCAGTAGTATGATATGATGTTTAGCATGATGAATGTTTACTTCTTTGGTGTTACGATGTATTGTATAGTGTATATATTGTTATTTATATACATGCATAGTATTAAGGCCTTAGACTTAAGCAACCTTATATTGGTTTATAGAACCATGCCCAGAGGACAAGGAAGAGGAAGGGGAAGAGGAAGAGGAAGACGAGGATGGGGGCGACCCCGTCGTAGAGAAATAGGACGAGGTGTGGCAGTAGAGGGCCCACCTCAAGAAAGATCAGAGACTGGGCTGGTAACAGTTACGCCGCCCCCAGTCTTACCACCAATTAAGCTACCTCCTCTAGCTCCACTACAAGCTGAGCCTACACCACCAGTAGAGCCTCCACCACAAGTAGAACCTCCACCCCCGCCTACCCTACCACTCCAAGTCGCACCTGAAGCTGCACCCCCAGTGGGCGGAGTAGATGCTAATACTAAGTTAATGTGTGATTCCATCAAAGCCCTAATTCAAACCTTGGTAATCACTCAGCAAGCCAATCTACAATAGGCCCAGGAACAGGCCCAAGCACAGGCGTTGGCACTAGCACAGGTACAGGCACAGGCCAATGCTCAGGCCAATGCCCTAGTAAACCCTCCACGACCTGTTAGATGTTCAAACTGGATAAGAGATTTCAAGAGATACGACCCTCGACCATTCACTGGTTCCTTAGTAGACCCCATAGAAGCCCAAATGTGGATTACAGCGGTGGAAACCACCTTTGAGACTATGGAGTGCCCAGAGAACCAAAAGGTGGCCTGTGCAACCTTCGTTCTACAAAAGGACGTAGAGATATGGTGGAGAGATAACAAAACTCTTCTTAACCCAGAAGGAGGACCGATGAACTGGAAACGATTTAAGGAGACCTTCCTTAAAGAATATTATCCCAAGTCAGAGCGACTTAAAAGATAGCAGGAGTTCGCCCACCTGGTACAAGGCGGACTCACAGTGGAGAAGTACAACCGAGAGTTTAAGAGACTCAAGAGATTTGAACCATCCATGGTGGACACTGAGGAAAAGATGACATAGAAGTTTGTATTGGGCTTGGAACCAAGAATCCGTCGCATGTTGGTGGCGTTCAACCCAAAGACCTATGAGGAAGCCTTGAGAACTGCCAAGGCTTTAGAGAAACCAAAGGATGAGAAACAACGTGAAGTGCCAATCATAATTGGGCAGAAGCGTCCTCATGAATCAGGAGGCTCTGACCGTCCACCACCAGCACGTAGGCACCCTTCCAATAACAGACCCGCTCCTAGATGGGATGAGCGACGCCCTCCTCGACGTACTGACAGGAACCCCAGGAATCAAGATGGGGCCAGAGGGAGGAGAGAGGAAGGGTGCACTATTTGTGGAAGACTACACGGTGGAAGGTGCATGGCTGGCAGCCGAACGTGTTATAGATGTGGTTAAGAGGGGCACATCGCCGTGAACTGCAAGGCCGGAAATGTTGCGGCACAAGCAAACCCGCCCAGAGTAGTAGAGCAAACGGATCAACCAGCACCACCGCGAGCTCAAGCTAGGGCCTACGCGTCAACCAGCAAGGACACTGGGAGGTCCGACGCCGTGGTGACAGGTATACTATCCATTTTAGGTCATTTCGCTTTTACCTTATTTGATTCTGATTCCACACATTCCTTTATTTCCATGCCTTTTGTTGTACAAGCAGGATTCGAATTAGAACTCTTATTGCATGAAATGTCTGTAAGCACCCCTGCGGGGGTAGACTTAGTATCTAGGGATAGAGTAAAGAATGGCCAAGTAATCATAGGGAACCAAACTTTAAGCGTTGACCTGATGGTGGTAAACATGACACATTTCGACGTCATACTAGGCATGGATTGACTAGCTGAAAACCGAGCTAGTATAGACTGTCACAAAAAGGAAGTAAAATTTTCACCACCGACAGGACCTACCTTTAAATTTAAAGGCACAAGTACCAGGATTACCCCCAAGGTAGTCTCGATGATGAAAGCAAAGAGGTTAGTCCAACAAGGTGGGTGGGCTATATTAGCATGTGTTGTAGATGAAAGAGGAAAGGAAACGACCCTAGTAAACGTGCCAATAGTAAACGAGTTCCCGGATGTGTTTTCGGACGACTTACCTGGAATACCCCCTTGCCGAGCGGTCGACTTCGTCATCGAACTCCAACCGGGAACTGGGCCTATTTCCAAAGCACCCTATCGCATGGCGCCAGCAGAGTTGAAGGAACTCAAGGCGCAATTGCAAGACTTACTAGATAAAGGATTCATTCGACCTAGCGTGTCCCCCTAGGGTGCGCCAGTGTTGTTTGTTAGGAAGAAAGATGGATCGATGCGTCTGTGCATCGATTACAGAGAGCTAAACAAGAGAACCATAAAAAACAAATATCCTCGGCCTAGAATAGAAGACTTGTTTGATCAACCCAGAGAGGCAACTGTATTCTCTAAGATAGATCTTCAGTCCGGTTACCACCAAATTAGGATTAATGAAAAAGATGTACCCAATACAGCGTTTAGGACAAGGTACGGTCACTACGAGTTCGTAGTGATGTCATTTGGCCTCACCAATTTCCCAGCTGTGTTTATGGAGTTAATGAACCGGGTATTCAAGGAATGCCTAGACATGTTCGTGATTGTGTTCATTGACGACATCCTCATATACTCGAAAACAGACCTAGAGCACGAGAAACACCTCTGAAAAGTCCTAACCACCCTAAGAGAGCACAAGTTGTACGCCAAATTCTCCAAATGCGAATTTTGGTTATGACAAGTCTCTTTCCTAGGACACGTGGTGTCAAAGGACGGAATATCTGTAGATCCCACCAAGGTCGAAGAGATCACAAAGTGGGAACGCCCAACTACGGTAACGAAAGTAAGGAGTTTCCTAGGATTGGCGGGATACTACCGAAGGTTCGTGCAGGACTTCGCTAAAATATCCTCGCCTTTAACAAGGTTAACAAAAAAAGAGGTACCATTTAGATGGGATGATGCTTGTGAGGCAAGCTTCCAGAACCTAAAAGAGAGATTGGTAACCGCCCCAGTACTCATAGTACCCGAGAGCTCATAAGGATATGTGATCTATAGTGATGCCTCCATGAAAGGACTGGGATGTGTGTTAATGCAACACGACAAGGTTGTCGCATACGTATCTCGTCAACTTAAGGAATAGGAAAAGAACTACCCTACCCACGACCTAGAGTTGGCCACTGTAGTGTTCGCGCTGAAAATCTGGCGACATTACCTGTATGGAGAGAAAACCCAAATTTTTACCGACCACAAAAGTTTGAAATACTTCTTCACCCAGAAAGAGTTAAATATGAGGCAGAGAAGGTGGTTAGAATTGGTGAAGGATTATGACATAGATATCCAGTACCACCCTCGAAAAGCAAATGTGGTCGCAGATGTCTTGAGTATGAAGACGGTCCACTCGTCGGCCCTCATTACGAGGGAAGTAAGGGTACAAAAAGAGTTCAAGCTAGCCAACATAGCTGTAGCAACCGAGGGAGTCATAGCACAGCTGGCCCGACTCACGGTACAACCTACGCTTAGGCAGAGAATTATTACCTCCCAACGAGAGGATCCTAACTTATAGAAAGTCCTAGGACAGCTAGACAAAAGTCCGGTAGATGGATTCTCGAAGTCATCAGATGAAGGACTATTGTATTAGGGACGCTTATGTGTTCCGGCAATAGAAGATTTAAGGAAGGAGATACTGATGGAAGCTCACAACTCGCCATTTGCCATGCATCCAGGAGGTACTAAGATGTACCAAGATTTAAAACAACACTTTTGGTGGAAGAGCATGAAGAGGGATGTGGCCGGGTTTGTGAGCAAGTGCTTAGTTTGTCAACCAGTGAAAGCTCCAAGACAAAAAAAGGCGGGGTTGTTGCAGCCCCTAAGCATACCGGAGTGGAAGTGGGAAAACATAGCGATGGACTTCATAGTAGGTTTACCCAAAACGCCCAAAGGCTATACAGTGATCTGGGTAGTTGTCGATAGGTTGACCAAGTCGGCACACTTTCTACCTGGGAAGGTTACATATACAGTTGACAATTGGGCACAACTGTATGTGAAAAAATAGTAAGACTACATGGAGTCCCAGTGTCTATAGTGTCAGATCGGGATCCACGCTTTACGTCAGCGTTTTGGCGCGGACTTAAAAAAGCACTGGGTACCCGCTTTGACTTTTGTCCCGCCTTTCACCCCCAAACAGATGGACAAACGGAGCGTTTAAACCAAATTCTAGAGGACATGCTATGCGCTTGCGTACTAGATTTTAAGGAAAGTTGGGATTCAAAACTCCACCTGATGGAATTCTCGTATAATGACAGTTTCCAAGCAACTATTGGAATGGCACCGTTTGAGGCCCTGTACGGGAAACGGTGTAGGTCCCCACTATGTTGGGACGAGGTAGGAGAGAGAGAATTAGTAGGACCCGAGTTGGTTCGACTCACCAATGAGGCTGTCCAGAAAATTCGAGCGAGGATGCGTACCGCTCAAAGTAGACAGAAAAGCTACGCCGATGTAAGACGTAAAAGCTTGGACCCAGTATTCCTCAAGGTGGCACCTATGAAAGGTGTGTTAAGATTCGGACATAAGGGCAAGTTAAGTCCTAAATTCATTGGACCATTCGAGATCCTAGAGCGAGTTGGTCTGGTAGCGTATAAGTTAGCCCTACCTCCAGCCCTCTCAGGAGTACATGATGTATTTCACATGTCGTGCTGAGGAAGTACATTACGGACCCTATCCACGTAATAGACTACGAACCACTCCAACTCAATGAAGATCTGAGCTACGAGGAAAAACCAGTAAGAATCTTAGCTAGAGAAGTAAAAACCTTACGCAACAGGAGCATTGCGTTCGTTAAGGTACTGTGGCGGAATCACCACAGTGAGGAAGTCACGTGGGAGTGTGAGGACGAAATAAGAGAGAAATACCTCGAGTTGGTACAAGAGTTTGAGACTTTCGAGGACGAAAGTTCTTTTTAGGGGTAGATAATGTAACGACCTGGGGAAAAAAAAAACTCAGTCGCCGAAAAACCTGCGAGTTTTCCGGCGACTGCCGAGTTCCGTGGAACCTACGCGAAATGACGGCCACAGCATGCCCAGCCTTCAGCCCACGACTCCCAGCACCATCAGGATACCTGCAAAGGAAGAAAAGACAGAAAACTACGAGAGAGAGAGAGATTTCGGAAAAAAAAAGTCGGCGAGTGTCCAGTTTCTCCGACGAATTCCCAAACCACCCTCAAAGTGACACCAAACGACCTATTACTTCAAGAACCTTGGATCATTGTTCAATTCCGTAAAAGGAGGAAAGTAGGGTTCTTCTTACTTCAAGAAGCTTGGATCGTTGTTCAATTCCGTAAAAAGAGGAAAGTAGGGTTCTTCTTACTTCAAGAAGCTTGGATCGTTGTTCAATTCGGTAAAAAGAGGAAAGTAGGGTTCTTCTTACTTCAAGAAGCTTGGATCGTTGTTCAATTCCGTAAAAAGAGGAAAGTAGGGTTCTTCTTACTTCGAGAAGCTTGGATCGTTGTTCGTTGTTCAATTCTGTAAAGAGAGGAAAGTAGGTTCTTACTTCAAGAAGTTTGGGAATTTTTTTTTTGTCCATTAATGAAGCCCGTGGGCTTAAAGTAAGGTTCTTGGCTTAAAGTAGGGTTCTTACTTGAATTTTTTTTTTGTCCATCAACGAAGCCCGTGGGCTTAAAGTAGGGTTCTTGGCTTAAAGTAGGGTTCTTACTTCAATAAGTTTGGGAATTTTTTTTGTCCACGTGAAATTGGAGGGGAGAAGGGGGGAGATCAATGAAGCCCATGGACGGTAAAGCCATTAACCAGGTGACTACACCAACGCTCAGTAGAACCTCAAATGTTTTTCTTAAATCAATATTTGAATGAAAATAATATTCCTCTAACTCCTTTTTTCTCCAACTTTAATTGATAAGCAAATACATTGCAGAACTCAAAGGTACAAGAGCGGTTTTTCTACCATCCTTTATAAAAGAATATCTATCAAATAACCATGTATGACCTTCCTATCAAATTGCGAAGGTCGGCCTAGTAATATGTCTCCCGCAAGTATTGGTAGCACATCACAAAGAACTTTATCTTCATGTTGTCCCTGAGTAAAAGATATAACTTGAGAAACTATCTTCATTGTTCCGCTGTCATTGGGATATTGAAGCTTATAAGGTTTAGGATGGTGTTGAGTTGGAATTTGCAACCTTTTGATCAACATGGTACTTAATACATTGGTGCAACTTTCACTATCAATAATAAGACTACAAGGAGTCCCCTTGACTAAACACCTTGTGTGAAATAGGTTGTCTCCTTGATCATTAACATCGTTTTCCGTAACTTGAGTTTTAAGAAGTCTTCTCAACAAGTGTCAAATGACTCCCATCTTCCAATTCTTCCTCATTTTCCTGGTTTTCTTCTTCAACTAGCTCCTCCTGGTCACTTTTCTTAGTATTTGTGACAACTTGTCCATTCTTGATGGTCATGACTCTCTTGTTAGGACAATCATGACTAATATGACCAATTCCTTGACATTTCCAAGATTTGATGTGTCTATTTCTTTCTCGAACCAACTTGTATTCCTCAACTTTCTCTTTATCCTTGGAGGTCTCAGCTTTGTTCTTTTTGTCAAGCTCATACTAGCCTCTAACCTTGAAATCTATCTTTTCAATATTTGCATTCTTTTTCCAAGTGTTGAAAGTGGTAGACTTAGGAATAGCATACCTCTTAGAGTTCTCCTTCTCCCAAGCTAGTTGCCCTTCGATTTTGACAGTAAGGTGTAACAATTATTGCATATCAAAGTATGCTTGCCTATCCACTTGATGAGCAAGTTGTCTATTTAACCCACTAAGGAATCTAGCCATTATATCATCATTGTCTTCATCAATGCATGCTCTATTCATAAAGACCTCCATTTCTTTGTAATATTCTTCAACACTCTTGAATCCGTATTGGAGAGTATAGAGTTTTTTCTTGAGTATTCGAGAATAATGCTTAGGAATGTATATTTTTCTCATTAATAACTTCAATTCCTCCCATGTTTCAATTGGTTCTTCATAATTTCTCCTCCACTCTGATATCAAAGATGTCCACCATATAGTTATGTAATCACAAAATTTAGCCACAGCAAGCTTCAACTTTATTTCTTAATTGAAATTGTTGCAATAAAAAACATGCTCGATTTTGCTCTCATATTGCAAATACTCCTCTACATCAGATCTCCCATAGAGAGTTGGAATTTTAAGCTTTACTCCCTTGACTCCTTTTTCTTCTCCTCTCTTATATTGGTACTTCCTCTCAATTCTTTTTTGTGCTAAAATTTCTCTACCCCTTGTTCTACCTCTTTCTCTCCCTCCCCTAGGACTATGTCCCGCTAAAAGGGTGAAAGAACAATATTAACACAACGGTTCCAAATTTTGATGATTTAGGAAAAATGTTAATTGGAGTTTATTTGATATTCAAATAAACATGCAAATTGTCTAATGACAAGGATTTATAACCACACTATTAAGAACAATAACATAGGGACTTTTTTTTTTTTTTAAGATCTAAATATGATCTATAGTAAGAAAATGAGAATAAAGTGAGAAGATTATAAAGAATGGTTGAACTCGCACCAACAGAATAAATGGAAAAATTCAGAGAAAAGAAAGACAATAGCAACCTAGGCTCAACAGAATAAATGGACAGATTCAGAGAAAAGAAAAACAATATCATCCTAGGCTCTGATATCAAATTGATAAGGCAACCTTAATCCTTACCCCAACCATTTAAGTTTTTTGGAACCAAAAACCCTTGAATCAATGAAATTAACCCCTCTTATATAAAATTCGGATAAACCAAGATATAAGGCTAGAATTAGATTAAAAGATCAAAGATCTAGGAGCAAGATTTGGAACTTGTTTTAAATTGAGTCACTCCACAAAATTGATCAAGACTGGATTGAATGGCTCAGATGCAATCTACCACTAGAAGCTTGTTTTAAGATGAGTCACTCCACAAACCTGATCAAGGCTTGATTGAGTCACTCCACAAAATTGATTGATTGAATGGCTCAAATGCAATCTACCATTAGAAGCTTGTTTTAAATTGAGTCACTCCACAAACCTAATCAAGGCTTGCTTGAATGGTTCAGATGCAATCTATCACAAGAATTGCATGAAACTTAGAAATGACAAAGATGATGCTCGGATTTCCAAAGGTGAAAGTCTCACTTTGATATCTCAAATTCATTTATTCACAATCTTTTTTATACATAATAATTTGTGGGTATTTATAGTCATCCCACAAAAGAAATTTTCAATTCTTCAAATGTCCATTAAAGAAGTTAGTGACCAAAATTTAATCCCGATCCCCTTAAATCTCCAAAAAAGAATCAAGTTGACTGATGACTTCCACCCTTTTGTCCATACAATAATTATGAAATTAAAAATAATAAATAAAGTTTTCTAACCAATCAAGTGCAAGCAACTTCATCCCTTACTCAACCATGTAAATATTCACTTCTACAGCTCCAAATGGTCCTTCATCAATCAAATCAGCTTGTAACACATGAAATGAGTCTATCCCATTTTGTAGATGAAGAATGAATGCTTGTTGAATCATCTTGGCCTTGGATCGTGTAATCGGTCCAGTTGAAACATTTGAAACACCGTGATTCTTATCAAACTTATTGTATAAAATACCCCCACATACATGGCTCTACATGAACAATTTAGATTGTAACAATTATATTGTGGGTCGTATTAGTTTACTTAGTCTGAATAAAGTCTCACTTTATGTAGAACTTTTTGCTTAAGAATAGGACTTTAACTTTTAGAAGTCATTTAGAGTAAGACTCCTTATTAATTGTTTCTTTCTCTTTTGTTGTATATGACTATTTAATAGCCTTGTATTTTCCAAATCAATAATAGACAATTTTTCCTTCAAAAACTTACTTTCTCTACTATTATTTCTTTAATTTCTATATTTGGTATGTAGTAAGGGATCTCATTAAAATTTGAAGTAGCAATCTTCAAGATGGCTACAGAAAGCTCTCATATGTAGCTAGCCATCCCAAAGTTTAAGGGACATTATGATCACTTGGCAATGTTCATGGAAAACTTTTTGCGATCAAAGGAGTATTGGGATTTAGTAAAAAATGAAATTTCTTCTTTAGCAGAAGGATCTACTCATGCACAACAGAAGAGCATTGATGATCAGAAGCTGAAAGATTTGAAGGCCAAGAATTATTTTTTCTAAGCATTAGATCGTACAATTCTAGAAACGATTCTAAACAATGATACAACGAAGGACATATCGGACTCTAAGAAGAAAAAAATATCAAGGAACAACTCGAGTGAAGCTTGCACAACTGCAAACACTCAGAATGGAATTTGAAATTCTTCAAATGAAGACAGGAGAATCTGTAAATGAATATTTTGCTTGAACACTTGCCATAGCAAATAAGATGAAAGATTTTAAGATCTATGACTCCCAAATTTGATTATGTGGTTTGTTTCATCGAGGAATCTAAAGATATAGATACTTTAACCATTGATGAATTGCAAAGTAGCCTACTTGTTCATGAACAATGCATGCGTTCTCACATCAATGAGGAACTGTAAGAGCCTGGCAATAGGTAAGGAGAGAGAAAGGCCAGTTGTACTACTCTTTTAGGGTGAAAAAAAAAAGAGAAAAAGAAAAGAAAGACAGCAGAGAGGAAAAGAGAAAAGGAGAAAGAAAAAGAAAAAAAATAAGAAGAAGACAGAGGAGAGGGTGGAGCAGAGGAGACGAACGATGGAGCTTGAAGCGCTCGTCAGCAACAGTGGGCCGAACGGTTGAGGAAGGGAAAACGTCGACGATAAGCCCTAGTGGTGTGATTTTCGTTGTTCCTTTCCAAAACCCTAATACATTTCACTGGATCGGTGTACCTAGGTTATTTTCGAGGGAAGTTGGTGAGTCCTTGTGAAGAAGAAGACATGGGGTGCTAAGAGGAAAGAAAGATCAAGAAGAAGATGGGAAGAAGAGGCCAAAAACTGAGGGGCACGACCTGACCCGACCCGACCCACCTGTACAAAACTAAACCCAATTTTTTTCCATTTCACACCATTTGATTTGTCTTTATTCAAATTTAGGTACTTGACTCACACATTCCATAATGCCTTATTATAGGAAAATTCCAATTAGCTTAGTCAAGGGGACACTTGAAGACTCGATAAAGTTTTGGGAAGTCTACGATCAAGTAGGTAACCATCTAGAGCAAGTTTTTAAGTAATTGCTTGTATGAGTCGGTTTGGATTTGTGGCCAAATAATTTAGTACTGTATTTAGGAATGGATGAAGTTAGCTCATGGAGGTGGTACTTCGATAATTTGTTGTTGTACTTTGATTGTCGTTATGATTATATAGTGCTAAGAATGTGAAATTTCTTATAGGCGTTTGAGATGGTATGCTTTTATGTTGAGCTAGATGGTTATTACGTGACTTAGCATGGCGACGTGTTGTTGCCGTGGTTCTTTGTTAGGCATTGAGTGTGGGGCTTGGGCAGCCTATTGCTACCCTCTGTGAGTTGGATCATTTATTAGGTGCTAGTTATCATAAGTTATGAAGCACATGGATGACAGTGTACTGTTTTCATAGTCACCCACAAGAGGTTGAGGGTAATCATAGTATATTACTATGGTAACACGTCAAAGGTGCTTAGTGGGATGAGCCATGGCCTTCTTAGTGATCCAGTCGAGCAGTATAGTGACAGGTAGTTACTGTTCCTAAGACAGGTAGTTTTACTGATCTGAGCCGACAAGGGTGTAAGACAGGTAGTGACCGACCCGGCCTAGCGAGGCACAATGGCAGTTACTGATCTTAGGAACAATTAGATGTTGCCAGGCACCACTAGGTCTCTGACTAGTGACTATTCAAGCACAAAACTTAGGATCCCATGAATAGGGCTAAATTCGACAAGAGCTTACGAGTTGGTTGCTTACTGAGTATTGTTTATGTACTCATACTGTGTTGTTTCTATTTTTCAGGAAAAAAGTAGATCTGGGTCGGTGGTGGGGACGTGTGGAGTCGTGTAGCTGCAGAAGGGGGCCCACAGTCACACACGTGGGTCATGTGTGGAACATTACCATGCATCCACCCCCGCCCGGACAAGGCAAGGGCCTAAGGCCATGGGAAGGAATGGAAGACAGACCTCTCTCCCAGTTCCGTTCGTCTAGCAGTGTGCGGCATGTATGGTAACGATGTGTGACATGTATGGGTATTTCTGTGTGACTTGTATGGGTATTTCTGTGTGACATGTATGTGTGTTGCGTGCGTCTTGTATGTGTATCATGTGCGACATGTAGATGTACTGTGTGCGACTGCTTATATCCGAATGTATGAATATATGCTTAACCCCAACAGTGGGGCGACTTACTGAGTATTTTATATAATACTCAAGCCACGTGCTACCAATATTTTCAGGAAAGGGCAAGGCTCCCATGTACGGGTGACGGTGGAGGAGGCGAAGGGCCATGGAAATCTTGAGGAGGGTTTGTCGAGCCGTAGCGCCTGTTGGGTTCTCTTGAGTTCTTAGTTTTGCGAAGTGTTTGTTTAGTCTCTGTTGATTTTCTTCTAGGCTAGGTTGTCGCAATTGATTTTCTAGGTATGAACTGCTTAAATTGATGAATGCATTTTCGTTATCGAGACTGTCCCATGTGAGCCCTTTTCCTGTTGATTTGACGAGTATAAGGTAACGTCGCTAATTAGGGTGGGGAAAATTAGGGACGTTACAGTTGGTATCAGAGCCCTAGGTCACAGATCTTGTAGACTGGTCTACGATGTAGGCCTAAGGCATCTCCATGGTCCTCCAGCAACCACACCGTCACCGTCAGGTATGTGTACATGGGTAAGAGAGAATTACGGATGTAATTGTTCTGTTGTGATATGTTCCATGATGTGCCCGATATATGCTTGTGTGTGTGTCCGGCTAATGCCATTGCGTGTGTACGCGACTTATGCCTTTGTGATTGATCATGGAAGTGGGGGAATAGTATGTAACCTCATCGCTATTGCTAGGGGTAGATATGCCACCCAGGACGCGAGGAGGGAGTACTAGGAGGCGAACCCCAGTTGGGGGTAGGAGCGTGAGGAGGCGGGGTCCTGGCCGCGAGGACACCGGGGAGGGGCCCGACGTAACGGTGACGTGCCCGTGGCCGGCGACACCCCAGCCCGCCCGAGACTCAGCGGCGGAATTGGTCGATGTATTGCGGGTCGTGGTACGAAACCTGTCCGGAGGCCAGCCTGCGAATGACTCCGCCTCCACCAGGGAAGCCAGGTGTCTGCGAGATTTTAAGCGAGGCGACCCACAGACCTTTAAGGGGACCTCTGACGACCCGACCGAGGCACAGTTGTGGCTGAGTTCGGTAGAGACCGTATTCAGGCTGACAAACTGCCCCGAAGATCAAAAGGTGGAATGCGCAGCATTCATGCTGCGGGCCGATGCTCAGGTATGGTGGCGCTCCACCCGGGAGCTTATTAGACCCGGGGGGGGCGAAATTTCATGGACAGAATTCAGGGAGGCCTTTGCAGAGGCGTACTACCCAGAGGACGTCCAGACCCGCAAGCATCAGGAATTCACTCACCTGAAACAGAGAGCGCGTTCAGTTACTGCCTATGCCAGAGAGTTCGCCAAGTTGAAATGCTTCACCCCGGACTTGGTGGACACCGACTACCGGACGGCCCGCCGGTTTGTGCTTGGGCTGGACCGGAAGATACGTAACGTGGTTGAAGCGATAGCACCTAAGACCTACGCTGACGCGATGAGAGTAGCACGGGCCATGGAGGGGACTGATGGACCAAGTGAATCCCGCTCATCGACCCAGAGACAAAAACGACGCAGTGACCGAGATGACCGCCGCGGGTCCCGCTCACCAACCGAGAGATGGAGGCGACGCCGTGACTGGGGTGACCGCCGTGATTCGTCCTCGTCGCCACCACCGCGGCGACCAGCCAGACGGCGCCGCGATTCATCCCCATCGCCGCCACCGAGACGACCAGACAGACGGCGCCGCGATCCCAGGCGGGGCCAACAGGGGAGAGAGGGCAGGGCAGACGATCGACCCAAGTGCGGCGAGTGTGGGAAGACCCACTGGGGGCGGTGCCTAGCTCGCTCCGGGGCCTGCTTCCGATGCGGGAAGGAGGGTCACCTAGCCAGAGACTGCCCGGGAGGTCGCGTCAATGACGCCGGGGCCCAGCAAAGGCCACTACGCATAGCAGATGCCCCCACCCAGAACCGCCCCCTAGCGAGAGCCTATGCCTCCACTAGCAGGGACGTGGAAAACCCGGACGCAGCAGTGACAGGTACACTATCCATCCTTGGTCATTTCGCTTTGACGTTGTTTGACTCTGGATCTACGCACTCCTTTATTTCCACTACTTTTGTTAGTCAAGCGGGGATAGTGTTAGAACCCCTATTACACGATTTTCTAGTGGGCACCCCGGCAGGGGTGGATATGGTCGCCGCCTATAGGGTAAAGGATGGTCATGTAGTAATATCAGGGGTTAGCTTGGGTGTAGACTTAATGGTGGTCGATATGACCGTGTACGATGTAATCCTAGGCATGGACTGGTTAGCGGAACACCATGCTAGCATAGACTGCCACAAGAAGGAGGTCATTTTCACGCCACCGTCGAGGACCAGGTTCAGGTTCAAGGGCATTAGTCTGGGTACGATGCCCAAGGTGATATCGATGATGAAGGCAAAGAAGCTGGTCCGACACGGGGCCTGGGCGATGCTAGCCAGCGTGGCAAGGATCAAGGAAGAAGGCGTCCCCCTAACCGAGTTGCCTATAGTGAGTGAGTTCCCGGAGGACCTGCCGGGGACTCCCCCAACCCGAGATGTCGACTTCGCTATACAATTGGAACCAGGGACCGGCCCCATATCTAAGGCACCGTACCGCATGGCACCAGCAGAGCTTAAGGAACTTAAGGTGCAACTACAAGAACTGCTAGACAAGGGGTTTATCAGACCGAGTGTGTCGCTTTGGGGCGCACCGGTTTTATTCGTCAAGAAAAAGGACGGTTCCATGCGCTTGTGCGTCGATTACAGGGAACTGAATAAGAGGACAGTGAAGAACAGGTACCCCCTCCCACACATCGAAGACTTATTTGATCAGCTCAGAGAGGCCGCGGTGTTCTCAAAGATCGACCTTCGCTCAGGTTACCATCAGATCAAGATAAAAAACGAGGACGTGCCAAAAACAGCTTTCAGAACAAGGTACGGCCATTATGAGTTCGTAGTAATGTCGTTTGGACTCACCAATGCTCCTGCAGTGTTTATGGAACTGATGAATCGGGTGTTCAAGGAGTACTTGGATACCTTTGTCATTGTATTCATAGATGACATCCTGGTATACTCAAGGACGGATCAGGAGCACCAAACACACTTGAGGAAGGCCTTGACAGTCTTGAGGGAAAACAGGTTGTATGCCAAGTTCTCGAAATGTGAGTTTTGGTTACGCGAAGTCTCATTCCTGGGGCATGTGATATCGGCCGAAGGAGTGTCGGTGGACCCCGCCAAGGTGGAGGCGGTCACCGGCTGGGCCTGCCCAACTACGGTGACTGAGGTACGGAGTTTCCTAGGTCTGGCAGGTTACTATTGCCGCTTCGTGCAAGACTTCTCCAAGATAGCGGTGCCTCTCTCACAACTAACTCGAAAGGCTACGCCATTCGTATGGACCGAGGAGTGCGAGGCAAGCTTCCGGGACCTGAAGGAGAGACTGGCGACCGCGCCCGTGCTCACAATGCCTGATGGTACAGGGAACTACGTCATATTCAGTGATGCTTCCAAAAGGGGACTAGGGTGCGTGTTGATGCAACGTGGGAGGGTTATTGCCTACGCATCCAGACAACTGAAGGACTATGAAAAGAACTACCCTGTGCATGACTTGGAACTGGCAGCAGTAGTCTTCGCGTTAAAAATATGGCGACACTACCTGTACGGGGAGAGGACTCAAATTTATACCGACCATAAGAGCCTGAAGTACTTCTTTACCCAGAAGGAATTAAATATGAGGCAACGACGGTGGTTAGAGCTAGTCAAGGATTATGATATAGACATCCAGTATCACCCCGGGAAGGCCAACGCGGTCGCAGATGCCCTGAGTAGGAAGGCAGCGCATTCGTCGGCACTAATCACGAAAGAACCTCGAGTGCAGGTAGACTTCGAGCGAGCGGGGATAGTAGTAGCCCTGGAGGGTATTAAGACGCAACTGGCTCGACTATCGGTGCAACCCACCCTTCGATAGAGAGTCATTGAAGCGCAGGCAAGGGACTCCGGTTTAGCTAGGGCACTTAACGAAATGGAAACCGAACAAGCGGGTGGGTATTCCAAGGCAGCAGATGGTGGGTTACTGTACCACGGTCGCTTGTGTGTGCCGGCGGTAGGGGAATTGAGGGGTGAAATCCTGAGTGAAGCACATAACTCCCCATTTGTCATGCACCCTGGCGGCACGAAGATGTATCAGGACCTCAGACCCCACTTCTGGTGGTGTGGTATGAAGAAGTATATCGCGGAATTCGTCAGCAGATGCTTGGTTTGCCAACAGGTTAAAGCACCCAGACAGAGACCAGCAGGATTACTACAGCCCCTCAACATACCAGAGTGGAAGTGGGAGAACATCGCCATGGATTTTATAGTGGGCCTGCCCAAGACGCTAAAGGGTTACACGGTCATATGGGTGGTCGTGGACAGATTAACGAAGTCAGCACATTTCCTCCCCGGCAAGGCTACCTATACAGTGGACATGTGGGCACAACTGTACATGAAGGAAATCGTCAGGTTGCATGGGGTCCCTGTGTCAATCGTATCTGATCGAGACCCACGGTTTACTTCGACATTTTGGCGCGGACTCCAGAAGGCGTTAGGCACTCGACTGGACTTCAGCACAGCGTACCACCCACAAACTGATGGCCAAACGGAACGCTTGAACCAAGTTTTAGAGGACATGTTGCGGGCCTGTGTACTGGATTTCTCTGGGAGTTGGGACTCGAAATTGCACCTTATGAAATTCGCTTATAATAACAGCTACCAGGCGACAATCGGTATGGCACCATACGAGGCATTGTACGGAAGGCGGTGTAGGACACCAGTATGCTGGGGCGAGGTAGGGGAACGGGAATTGATGGGTCTGGAGCTGGTCCAAGTCACCAACGAGGCGATGCAGCAGATCAGGGGGAGGATGCGCACTGCTCAGAGTAGACAGAAGAGCTACGCGGACTCGAGGCGAAGAAACCTGGAGTTCGAAGTGGGGGACATGGTATTCCTAAAGGTGGCCCCCATGAAGGGCGTTTTGAGGTTCGGACGAAAGGGCAAATTGAGTCCGCGCTTCATAGGACCCTTCGAGATTTTGGAGCGAATCGGACCCGTTGCGTATAGATTAGCCCTACCCCCGTCTCTCTCATCCATACACAACGTGTTCCATGTATCGACCCTTCGCAAGTACTTAGCGAACCCCACGCACGTGATAGATTATTCGGCTCTGGACGTGACCAAAGGCTTAAGCTACGAGGAGAAACCAGTG
>NW_019268573.1:534574-572182 GCF_002738365.1 Cucurbita moschata
TGCCTACTGTGAACCCGGTTATGCTATGTAATGCGGCGAGGGGATGGAGCGTCGTAGGTGTAATGCCATGGAGGTAAACCTTAAGAACCTCATGCACGCTATGGTTATGAACTTGGGGGCACTCCCCCGTTATGCTACTGATGGGAAGGATGCGTATATTCGATATTGTGTTCGCCACGATATCATGCAGGCCCTCCTTGTCTGTGGCGTCCGGTATTGTATGTCATACATACCCGACCAAGCCAGGCCCAGGGAGCTCGCTTGCGAGCTCGCCTGGTGGGCCCACAGTCACACACGTGGGCCATGTGTGGAACATTACCATGCATCCACCCCCGCCCGGACAAGGCAAGGGCCTAAGGCCATGGGAAGGAATGGAAGACAGACCTCTCTCCCAGTTCCGTTCGTCTAGCAGTGTGCGGCATGTATGGTAACGATGTGTGACATGTATGGGTATTTCTGTGTGACTTGTATGGGTATTTCTGTGTGACATGTATGTGTGTTGCGTGCGTCTTGTATGTGTATCATGTGCGACATGTAGATGTACTGTGTGCGACTGCTTATATCCGAATGTATGAATATATGCTTAACCCCAACAGTGGGGCGACTTACTGAGTATTTTATATAATACTCAAGCCACGTGCTACCAATATTTTCAGGAAAGGGCAAGGCTCCCATGTACGGGTGACGGTGGAGGAGGCGAAGGGCCATGGAAATCTTGAGGAGGGTTTGTCGAGCCGTAGCGCCTGTTGGGTTCTCTTGAGTTCTTAGTTTTGCGTAGTGTTTGTTTAGTCTCTGTTGATTTTCTTCTAGGCTAGGTTGTCGCAATTGATTTTCTAGGTATGAACTGCTTAAATTGATGAATGCATTTTCGTTATCGAGACTGTCCCATGTGAGCCCTTTTCCTGTTGATTTGACGAGTATAAGGTAACGTCGCTAATTAGGGTGGGGAAAATTAGGGGCGTTACAGGATTGCTCCTACCGAGTTGAAAGAACTTAAAGAGCAGTTGCAAGATCTATTGGATCGAGGTATTATCAAACCAAGTGTGTCGTCATGGGGGGCCTCGATACTGTTTGTCAAGAAGAAAGATGGGACCCTGAGATTGTGCATTGATTACAGAGCATTGAATAAAGTAACAATAAAAAATCAAATACCCATTGCCTCGCATTGATGATTTGTTTGACCAACTACAAGGTGCATCAGTAGTTTTGAAGATCGACCTGCGATCAGGGTACCACCAGTTGAGGATCAAAGAAGGCGACATCCCCAAGACGGCTTTTAGGAGTCGATATGGTCATTATGAGTTCACTGTAATGTCTTTTGGCTTGATGAACGCTCCAACAGCGTTCATGGACCGTATAAATAGGGTGGTTAAAGACTTCCTGGATACGTTTGTCATAGTATTCATTGATGACATATTAGTATACTCCAAGACCGACGGCGAGTACGAAGCACATTTACGTTACTGTCAAGGCTAAGGGCACATCGACTTTATGCCAAGTTTTCCAAGTGTGAATTTTGGTTATAAGAAGTGACCTTCTTCGGGCATGTTGTGTCCGGAAAGGGCATATCAGTGGATCCAACCAAAGTCAAGGCAATTATAGATTGGCCCCGACCTACCTCAGCAACCGAAGTGAGGAGTTTCTTAGGTCTAGCTGGATACTATAGAAGATTTATTGAAGATTTCTCCAAAATAGCCGCCAGTCTCATAGAACTAACGAGGAAAGGAAAGACATTCTCGTGGGATAGTGCATGTGAGCAAAGTTTCAAGGAACTCATCGGAAGGCGATAGTAGAATGCTACAATTGTCCCAAATTTGGGCATTTTCGATGAGAATGGGCAAATACGAATGAAGTGACAAACTATACAGAGACAAAAGAAGAGATTTTACTGATGGCTTGCACAGGTGCGAAAAAGGAGGAAAATGGCAAATAAGATTGTTGGTATATTGATTCTGGCGGCCGCAATCATATGGGTGGAGTAAAGCAATATTTTTCAGATTTAAATGAAATTTTGAGAGCACAAACTTTGTTGTACTAGGAAAGCCAACATAAGGCAACATAAGGTTAGAAGTGTTCTATGGTATAGAATTGATAAACAACTTGTTGAGCATTGGACAATTGCAAGAACGGGGACTTGCTATTATGTTTCAATATGGAAGGTGTAAGGCGTTCCATCAAGAGAAGGGTTTAATCATAGATACAAATATGTCTGGGAATCGAATGTTCATACTTCAAGCAACATTTAAACCTCTACCGTCAGTGTGCTTCAATTCCATCACTAAGGACAAAGTGCAACTTTGACGTTGTAGATATGGACACCTGAACTTTAATAGTTTGAAAACACTGAAAAAGAAAGAAGGTGAATGGATTACCTAAACTGAATTCTCCTACAAGGCTCTGCAAAGATTGCTTAACGGGAAAACAATAAAGAGGATCTTTTCCAAAGCAAAGCACGTGGAGAGCTTCAAAACTGCTTCAATTAATACATGTTGATATATGTGGACCAATAAAATCCATCTCCAACAATAAGAAAAGGTACTTCGTAACGCCCCTAATTTTTTTAACCTAATTAGTGACGTCATCCGTACATGCATATATCTTTAAGCGGAAAATTCAACATAAATAGTCTTTTAAACAACACCAGTCTTACATAAAGGTTCAAAATCCGAACTAAAGATACCTCCAAAACGAAAACATTCAATAACTGAATTAGAAAATTGAAATAAAATAAACGTTCAACGATCTAACTTAAAAACCCAAATAAAAACATAAATTGCTAACTATGCCCTCTCCTTAAACTTTCATGGTAACCTCAGCTCCATCGTCAGCCGTACATTAGCGCCTTGCCTTTACCTGAAAAATGTAGGTAGCATGTGGCTTGAGTATTTTATGAAATACGCAGTAAGTCACCCCACTGTTGGGGTTAGAAATGCAAACACATGCAACATATGAGTGAACCTACCTTTTGTAAACTGAACCTATCTTTTGTAAACTTTACATGGCCTTTGGTGCTTTTCTATTCTGGGTAGGGTTGAATGTGTGGTACTTCTCCACATGAGACCCATGTACGCACACATGGACTCACCAGGTGGGCTCGTATATGTACCCCTGGGCCTTGCTTTGTCGGGCACAACGTATTACACGTCACTGGACATCACAGAACAGAAAAGACCTGCATGATACCATGACGAACATAAATATCGAATTTCATTCTTTCATGACATAAAGAGGAAGTATCCTGATACAAATGACATAATAACATGCTCGAGGTCCCATAACTTACATTACATGACATATTACGTGGTCTGAAAATACGTTTCAATTCCATAAGCATTTCATGACATAATTCAGTTATACTACGTGCATACATGCAACAATCATCACTTTCATGGCATATAATACTAACATATCAATCATAAATTTTCATAACATCACCAATAAATATAATTCATGCGTCACAATCATATCACATATAATATGGTGCATGCATGGGCCACAGGGCACACACCATCATATAACACATAATAAACTAACTCCAACAGTAAAGTCACTTACCTCGATGGCCTTAGCCGAAGTCACACACAACAAGCTAATTCCAATGGTTAATTACATCCTATAAGAACCACATATTATATTTAGTAAACTTTCATAACGTATCCTAGCTAAACCTCATGTTATTTATCAAGGTAAACTCCTAACACAATTTGAGTTGACTATTAAGAGTCATACTAACCTCACAATGCAAAAACAAGGGCAGAAACGACTTTGGAAGAGCCGAAAATCTAGAAATTGGTATATGGTGGGTATACCGAGCTGACAAGCCGAGGAAGTCCGATGGAGGAGACGAATCGTGTATACGCGTTCGAAGCTGAGAAAACATGCTACGTGCGTCTATGTTTAGCCGAAATGAATGCAGATCCCATTTGGGCCGAAAGCAACTACGGCCCACGTCTTCATACAACCTGAGGGCTGGAAGTAGGGGTTGTGTCTGCGGGTATCCGACCCGATCCGGTGCTCATCTTCCTTACCCGCAACACCCCAAAACCCTAATCGACGATGCACCGACAACGACTTCTCGTTCCCATGTAGCCTCCTCCATTGGTTGGTTTCGCCACCGTACCTTGAAAAATGCAATGTTTTTGGTGCGTAAGTCTTTACCTTGCGAGCCAAAATTTCCAACCGTTTTTCCTCATAGCTTAAATCTTCTGCCACCTTCAAAGGCTCATAATCTATCACATGTGTGAGATTGGCCATATACTTATAAAGCACAGATACATGAAATACATTGTGTACAGTTGAGAGCGATGGTGGTAGGGCTAACCTATACGCAACGGGTCCGATCCTCTCCAAAATTTTAAAAGTTTCTATAAATCGAGGACTCAGCTTGCCTTTGCGTCTAACTCTAGGACACCTTTCATCAGGGCCACTTTCAAGAATACTATGTCGCCCACTTCAAACTCTAGATTCCTCCGTCTTGAGTTCGCATAGCTTTTCTATCTACTCGGAGTAGTGCACATCCTTTTTTTGATCTTTTGCACCGCCTCATTCGTAACTTAGACCAATTCAGGACCCACCAACTCAGGTTCCCCTACCTCATCCCAACAAAATGGTGTTCTGCATCGTTTTCCATATAACGCCTCGTATGGCGTTATGCTAATTGTCGCCTGCTAACTATTGTTATAGGAAAATTCCATGAGATGCATCTTCGAGTCCCAACTACCAACGAATTCAAGCAAACAGACACGCACATATCCTCTAAAATTTGATTTAAACGTTCTTTATGTTCGTCTGTCTGTCAATGAAACGTTGTACTGAAATCCAAGCGAGTGCCCAATGATTTTTGGAGTCTGCGCCAAAATGCTGAAGTAAAATGTGTGTCACGATCTGATACAATTGACATTGGAACTCCATGCAATCTGACAATTTTCTTCATGTACGACTATGCCCAATTGTCTACTGCGTAGGTGGCCTGACCATGTAACCTTTTAATGTTCTTGGTAATCCTACGATGAAATCCATGGCAATATTCTCTCATTTCCATTCTAGTACACTGAGAGTCTACCATAATCCTACTGGTCTCTGTCTAGGTGCCTTGACCTGTTTTTGAACAAAACATCTACTCACAAACTCTGCGATATCCTTCTTCAGTCCATGCCACCAAAAGTGTGGCTTTATATCTTGATACATCTTGGTACCTCCAGGATGCATGGCGAATGGAGAATTATGCGTCTCCATTAATATTTCATTCCTCTGCTATTCTACCATTGGTACACACAACCGACCTTGATACAGTAGTTCTACATCAGAGGCCTTGGTGTATCTGTCAGTAGGTTCTACCTCCATCTCATTAAGTATTTTTTCCAACTTAGAGTCTCTTACCTGAGCATCAACAATTCTCTGACGGAGGGTGAGTTGTATAGTCAGTTGAGCTAGTTGTGCTTTAATACCTTCCACTGCCACCGTTATTCCAGCTTACTCAAAATTTGCCTGTATCCTGGATTTTCTTGTAAATAATGTTGATGAATGAGCTGTCTTTCTACTTAGGGTGTCTGTAACCACTTTGGCCTTCTGGGGTGATATTTGTTGAAATAAACTTTAAATGCTAAATGCCAATTTTAGTCCACTTGTTAGTAGAGTTTAATTTGAAAAGTTAGCGGTGAAAGAAAAGGCCAAGAGCCTTTGTAGGAATAATGACAGGTTTATGGGTGGCACTCTCATACCTATTATCAGAGTTAGAAAAGCTTATAAATACCTAGTCGTCTTTCTATTGTAAAGTCAAAGCAAAGAAACAAACAAAAGGAGCATAGAAAAAGGAAAATACAGAGAAGTAATAGAATTTTTTTTTTTTTTTTTATAAACTCGGTGTTCTTTGTTTCTTTGTCTCTCCACCCTCGACATCTCTATCACAAATACGTGAGTAGTATTTTTTAACAAATTGGTATCAGAGCATTCTGTTGTTAGTGTGTGTGAGATTTATTTCACAAATTAGTGAGATTTATTTAAAAAAATTGGTATCAGAGCCAATGGCGAATGTAATGGGTCAAATGCATGGGAGGTGGTCGAAGAAGGTTTCGAAGAATCAAAAGATACCACGGGTTATACGACGGCACAAACCAAGATGTTAAAAGAGTTGTGATCAAAGGATAAGGCAGCATTATACATGTTGTTCCGAGGAGTTGTGATCAAAGGATAAGGCAGCATTATACATGTTGTTCCGAGCCGTTGACGAGTCGGGCTTTGAGAAGATTGTCAGTGCAACTACTTCAAAAGAAATGTGGGACACTTTAGAAAAAATGTTCAAAGGAACCGACCGAGTCAAGCAAGTGCGTCTCCAAACTCTTTGTGGCGAGTTGGAGAGCATGAAGATGAAGGAGTCAGAATATCTATCTAACTACTTCACTCGGGTACAGGCTATGGCAAACCAACTCAATCGAAACGGAGAAATGTAACCCGAGACGCGAGTTGTGGAGAAGATCTTGAGGTCATTAACCAACAACTTCAAGAATGTTGTATGTGCGATAGAAGAGTCAAAGGACCTAGCAGTGGTTCTCTCGAGGCACACGAGCAACGTAAGAAGAAAAAAGAGGAAACACTCGATCAAGCACTTCAAACCAAGGCATCAATCAAAGATGAAAAAGTACTCTATTCTCAAAATTTTCAAGATAGAGGTTGTGGTCGTGGAAGTCGCAGAAATGGCCGAGGTGGTCAAGGTAGCAGTTATGAAGGATATTATAAGGAGAAGGGACAATCGAGCCAAGCAAATTGGCGTGGAAGAGGATGCAGTCGAGGAAGTGGCGGCTGATCAATCACTCCAACATTAAGTGCTATAAATACCACAAGTATGGTCATTATGCAAATGATTGTAACTCCGACAAATGTTACAATTGTGGTAGAACGGGACATGTTGCAAAAGATTGTCGAGCCGAAAAAAAGGTGGAATGGGCAACCAACTAGCCTTGGAAGATGTAACAAATGAAGGTCTTCTCTTGATGGCTGAAAATGAAGACAACATCAACAACAACACTCTGTGATACCTCGACTCAGGGGCAAGCAACCATATGTGCGGTCACGAGCACCTATTCAAAGAGATGCAAAAGATTGAAATGGTCATATGTCATTTGGAGATGTATCAAAGGTGGAGGTCAAAGGCCGAGGTATGATACATTTCTTGCAAAAGGATGGTTTAATGGGGTCAATCCAAGATGTTTATTACGTACCAAACCTCAAGACCAACATATTGAGTGTGTGGCAACTCACAGAGAAAGGTTTCTAGATATTCTTAAAAGACCACCTGCTACACCTGAAGGACAAGCAAAGGCGTTTGGTTGCTCGAATCGAGATAGGAAGAAATCAGATGTACAAACTGAATTTAAGAAACATACAAGGCATCATTGTGGTCTAAAAGAGTTAGCAAAGAAGAATATGGTGCACGAGAAAATTGTATACGCGTGCGAAGTCGAGAAAACACGCTACAGGCGTGCGTCTGTGTTGGGCCAAAACGAATGTAGATCCTGTTTGGGCCAAAAGCAACTACGACCTATGTCTTTGTACGGCCTGAGGGCTGGAAGCAAGGGTTGTGTCCGCGGGTATTCGACCCGATTGGGTGCTCTTCTTCCTAACCCGCAACACCACAAAACCATAATCAATGATGCGCTGACAACGACGACACAACCTCCCCACTTCCGACAACCTCAAAGCGTCTACGACACCAATTTTTGATGAGCACAGTGATCCTGACGTCGATTCACTCAATTCATCTTCCGAAATAAAACTTAAACATTCCAAGAACCCTCAAAATACCCCATGAACCCAACAGCTTGAAACCCAACCACTCGATTTCCTTCTGAAGCTCACGACTTTCCATTCTCTGGAACACACTAAGACACCAAAGTAACTTCAAAAGTAAAATCGTTTTTAAGGGAAGTGAAGGGTTGTGCATAGGAATATACAAAGGATGTCAAGACGTTCCCCATTAAGGTATAGTTGTCTCGCCGGAAATCATGCATATTTTCCAACGAGAATAAATGCTACAACATAATATTCGGTCATTTTTGGAAATCAAAATAAAATCTTAAAAATAAGGAAAAGTGGAAAATTCTAAATCATTACATACTTGCTCACTTTTACTTATGACTATAGTAGAAAAATATGGGTTTTCTTTTTTTTACAAAAAAATCATTAGGCTTTCATGTTTTCAAGAGGTTTAAAATCCTTGTTGAGAAAGAAAAAAAATGCATCAATTAAAAGTCTATGACTATGGGGGGAGTTTACATCTCAGGAATTCAATAATTTTTGTGATGATAATGACATACAAAGACACTTAACAGCTCCATACACGCCCCAACAAAATGGAGTAGTGGAGAGGAAAAATAGAATCATTATAAATATGGTATGCAACATACTTCCAGGAAAAAAAAACTTCCCAAAAGTTTTTGGCCTAAAGCAGTAAATTGAACATTGCATGTTTTGAATCGAAGTCTAACTTTAGCTGTTACGAATAAAACTTCGGAAGAAGCTTGGAGTGGAGTTAAGCCTTCAGTTAAGTATTTTAGAGTTTTTGTGTATTTCTCATGTTCATGTACTAGATAGTAGAAGAAAAAAGCTGGATGATGAGAGTTTAGCTTGTGTCCTGCTAGGAGTAAGTGAGGAATCAAAGACTTATCGACTTTATGATCCTGATTCACAAAGGATTATAATAAGTTGAGACGTCATATTTGAAGAAAACAAGTTGGGAATGAGATGAGATGCATAAAGAAGGATTTATGTGTGATTTCGAATTGAAAGATCATGAAAAAGAGATGATGAGATTAATAACAGTAGAGATGAACTTGATATTGATGCAAATCTAGAAGAGGAAGATATTTTCTCTAGTTCTTTAGAGGAAATAAGCTCATCTAGTTCAAAAGAAAAGAAGAGTAGGAAGACACTGATTTAAATGCAAGACTTTGAAACATGAGAATGACTCTCAAAAGAGGAGAATGCAACTCAATTAGCCATGCTCACATATGCAGGTGATCCCACTCGATTTGAAGATGATGTAAAGAGTGAGAAATATAGAAAAGTCATGGATGCAGAAATAGAAGAAATTAACAGAAACGATACTTAGGAATTGATAGAATTACCAGAAAATGGAAAGATTATTGGGGTGAAATGGGTTTACAAGACCAAATTTAATGAAAACGGAGAAATAGACAAGCACAAGGCAAGGTTAGTGGTGAAGGGATATTCTCAGTAACAAGGTGTAGATTATACAGAAGTATTTGCTCTTGTGGCAAGAATGGAAACAATTCATTTTGTGGTGGCACTTGCAACTTAAAGAGGATGGTTCATGTATCAGTTAGATGTAAGCATTTTTAAATGGTGAGCTAAATGAAGAAGTGTTTGTTTCTCAACCTTGTGGTTATGTGCAAAAAGGAAATGAACACATGGTTTATAAGTTAAAAAAGGCACTTTATGGGCTTAAGCAAGCTCGGCGTGCTTGGTACAGTCGTATAGAAGCTCATTTCATGAAGGAAGGTTTTGAGAAATGTGATTATGAACACTCTTTTCATCAAGGCCGGAGAAGATGGTAAGATTTTGATTGTAAGTTTGTATGTTGATGATCTCATTTTTATTGGAAATGATAATGTTCTTGTTTCTGAATTTAAGAAGTCCCTGAGGCATGAGTTTTGATATGACTGATCTTGGCAAAATGAGGTATTTTTTGGGTCTTGAAGTACTGCAAAAATCAAGCGGTGTGTTTATTAATCAAAAGAAATATGCGTTGGAGGTGCTGCAGAAGTTTGGAATGGAGAAAAGCAATCTGGCTCACAATCCAATTGTTCTAGGCTGCAAACTAGTGAAGGATGAAGGAGGTATTAAAGTAGACCAGACTCATTTTAAGCAAATTGTTGGGAGTCTTATGTATCTCACAGCCACTCGACTCGATCTGATGTTTGTAGTAGGACTTACTAGCAGATATATGGAAAATCCTATGAGCTTTATCTACAAACAATAAAAAGAGTGCTAAGATATTTAAAAGGCACTCTTGATTTTAGAATTTTATGCAAGATGGGAGGAAATAGTAATCTTATCTCTTACACAGATAGTGATTACGCAGGAGACTTAGAAGATCGAAAAAGCACTTCAAGTTATGTTTTTTGATAAGTTCAACCGATGTTTTTTGGCAATAAAAAATCAACCAGTTGTAAGCTTGTCTACTACTTAAGCTGAATTCATTGTTGCTGCTTCATGTGCATGTTAGGAAATCTGGCTTAGAAGAGTGCTAACAAACTTGGTCTAAATCAAGGTCAAACAAATGTCATTCAATGTGATAGTAGTTCTACAATTAAATTGTCAAAGAATCCAATTTTACACAGTCAAAGCAAATATATAGATGTACGCTTTCATTTTATGAGAGAATTATCAAAAGTCGGAACTGTTGAGTAAGTATATTGCAACACACAAGATCAAATAGTTGATGTGATGACCAAACCTTCAAAGCTGGATGTCTCCTTGAAGCTAAGAGATTTATTAGGGGTTTGTTCGGAATCTGATGTAAACAGATGCTTTTAAGGCATTCCATTTAAGGGAGGAAATGTTATTTTACTTAGAGAAGTTTAACTTGCATGTTTGAATAAACTTCCATTTGACTACTTATTTGTGGTTTACTTCTCCAACTTAGGTTCATGCTCCAAACTTTCTAAAAGCCTTTAATTGGGTCATAAATTGAGTTGAGTTATCAATAATAAGCCCAAAAAAAAAAAAAAAAATTGTGTGAAAAAGTTTAAATTGAGACAAAAACAAAAAAAAAGGAAATCTAGTTCAATTGGACAAATGTCAGTCCAACTCGACCTATTTAGTCTAGTCCAACCGACCAATGAGGTAAAGTACAAGTGAATTAGTTTGGGCTGGTTCACTCAAAACATCTTCTTCCTCACAAAACCAACCACTGACCTACGCTGTGATTCCAAATGATTGTGTAATGAGAAATCAATTATCTAATTTTTTTTCTTTGAAGTTAAAATTTAAATTTTATTGAGAGTACGAGAGACCAAATTTCAAGATAGTTTAAAAGAGAAAATTGTTTAAAAAATATAAATAACAATAGAAAAAAATTAGGAAATTCAATTCAAGTAAACTCGAGGGGCAAAATAGTCCTTTTGTCCTCCATGCCTCATTTGAATGTTTGGATCTTGGAGTTGGATTATGACCATAGACCCTTGATTAAAGTTACTCATAACAATGAGAAGACTCATTCTGAACATCTAGATAGTCTAAATTTACCAAGAATCGAGAAGGATTGAAAGGTAAGGATTTCCAGTTTTTAGTTCTACTTTTCCTTCAAATTTGAGATGATTTTTTTTAATAAACTTATGAATTTTTTATATGTTGTTCTTAGAGAAATTTCATACAAGTTTCATGACCAAAGTTAGAATTGATTCGAACTAAAAGTTAGAGTACCATACAACTACAAAAAAAAACTGCAATAATATGGTTTTCTTCCAATTTTGATCAAAATTATTTCTTCCCGTGGTTGATTAGAAATAAATTAAAAAAAATGAATCAATGCTCTACAACTTTGTAAAGACGAATCAATACTCTACAACTTTCATGAATAAATCATGTTGATTTAGATTATGGAAAAAACATACAAAAATCCAAAGAAATTAAAAAATAATGTTATGAATCTTGAAAAACAATATACAGAAAAACGAGGACAAACAATCGGAGGACACGTGTCGGGGGGGCAGTAAGTGCATTCGACTGATGGTTGGATACATGTTGGATTTTGAGTGGTGCAATGTGTCTGTTTCCGCAGGGGTGACCTAACCGCTTCATCCAACCCGCGCATGACCCGTCTCCTATGCTAGATTCACTATAGCGATTCAACCCAGTCTCTTATGTGTTTAATAAAAATGCGCAACGTGTTAAGAATGCTAAGAAGTGCTTGCATGCAAGCAAATCTTGCCTTATGTGATGAGAAAATGTATGTTTTTGGACTCTAATGGGCAATTTTGATCAAGAGTAATACATATGTGATGGAAAATAAAAAGAATGTCTCTAAGATAAAAGAATGGATGATGCATGTCTATTTAATGCTTTGCTCTCTACTAGAAAGCAAGAAAGGAAATTTGGGGTTTGTGCTCCGAGAGATTGATGAATGTTATGTCCTTGTTGAGCATGTTGTATGTATGTGTTAGTTTCAAGTTAATATTTGTATGAAGATTATGGATTTTCTTCCTTTAGGTGATTGGTGATTGATAGGAATATCTCTCTATTAAGCTTGCATGAAAATTTAGATTATGTTTTTTTGTGTTCTAGGTGATCGATAGAATATTTCCATAGAAAAGCATGCACGAACTAGGATAAGTTAGGGCATTAGAGCTAGAACACTTCTCAGATTGACTTAAGTCAAAACATTTTTAGTAAATCGAGTACCTTAGGACTTGGAAACACGAGTTGATATCTAAACTTCCTAGGCTCCCTTAAACCTTGTAAGCCTCCACGACACTCAAGAAAATTTAGAAAAACTTATGAAACGGTTAGAAGCGTGAATGATATCAATTTGTGGAATCACTATTGTGTGTAGAATCAACCTGCATTGAGAGAGGACGATGAACGACTTAAATACTTAACTCAAAATGTCATTACTATGGGCATAATAAGCCAGCCTTAAGAGGTGACAACATACTATCTAAGTAGATATTTTTGAAATTACTATTGTGTGAAGAATAAACTCGCCTTCTCAAGGTGAGGGATGACACAAGTTGATATCATGTGAGGCTACTAGTGTATGTGGAATAAACCATCCTACTAAGGGATGAGGGACAACATAGTAGTTAAATAGAGGAGCTACTATTTTATGCGGAATAGACCCGCTCTGAGAGGGAACGAAGGCTACATAAATAATTTAGTTCATGATAGATGCCACTATAGATGGCTACTATTGTGTGCGGAACAACTAAGAGATTTCTAAATAAGGGCCGAACTTTTTAAAGTCTAGAGAAGAGCCCGTGGAAACCTACTAAGTCCAAGATTCAATGAAAGCCTACAAGTAGGTTGATATGAACCAAGAGACATCAATCATACAATATGCTTCAATGTAAGAAATCAACTACACAAGCAACTACACAATCAACTACACAAGAGACATCAATCATACAATCATACAATGATACGATAAGGAATCAACTACAAGGGGAATAAGATTCGGATTACCTTGTTGATCGAATATCTCAAGACAAGAACATTGTTTGAGATTCGAATCACTCCACAAGCAAGATCAATCATGTCTAGCTTGAATGATTCTTGTTGATCAAATATCTCAAGGCAAGAACACTTGCTTGAGATTCGAATCACTCCACAAGCAGGATTGATCATGTCGAGCTTGAATGATTCTACATGCAATCTAAACTACATAGAATTGCAAAGAAACTTAGCCATCGGCTAAAGAAAAGCACAAATGCTTCTTTATTATATTTTCCAAGTCTACCTTACAAATACAACATACATGGCTTTATATAGCCTCAAAATGAAACTATTAAAGGCATTTCAAAAGTTGTAACATTCACACTTTATGGCCATAATGAGCCATTATGTAAATGTAACCGAAATTAAATAAAAAGTCTTAAAATACAATAACTCTAAATTACTCTAAATTATAACCCACCCAAAATTTACAACAATCAAACTCTATTCTTCTTCAATGTAGCATGAATTGAAACATCTTTTGATAATTTTGACAACCTTTTCTTCACATCTTCATTGAAGCATATTGTATGATTGATGTCTCTTGATTCATATCATAGGTTGCTTACAAAGTATACTTTTTCTTATACTCACCCCTTTGCCTTTTTTTTTTTTTTTTTCTTCTTCTTCATATATGTAGGCTGTTGATCGAGGTAAGGGAGCGTTCTAGAGCTACTCGGTATAGAAGGGGTCGTTCTAGAGTGTCATTTTTTTTATATTTAATTCTTGAATTTTGTTTCAAAAAACCCGTTTTTCCATTAGTAATAAATTTGAACACTACTCTTTTGTAATTGAATTTTAATTTGTATTTAATTGTAGTGTTGTTGGCTATAATTTAAATTTAAAATTTTACCAAATTTTAATTTGTTTGATATATTTTTCTTTTATTTTATCTTTTTGTGGCTTTCATCTTTTTTGTGTATTAAAAAAAAAATTATTTTATGTAAGTAACATTTACATAATAGCTAATTATGATCATAAAACATGAAAGTTACAATTCTTCGTATGCTCGTAGAAGGTTGAAGGTTTTCATTTTAAATCTATAAGCCATGTATGTTGTTCATGTAAAGTAGACTTGAAAAATGTAGTAAAAAGAACCTTTGTTCTTTCTTTTAACCAAATGCTAAGTTTATTTGTAATTCTATGTAATCAATCTAGGTAGGTTTCCATATCGTGATATATGCAACTTCACTAGAAAATGTTGTATGCGCGTGGATGGTCGGGTGACTATACCAATAATCGTGAAATAACATACATTTTGGTTCTAGCGGGGCTCGAACCCGCAACCTTCGGCTCATAAGACCAACGCTCTAACCTACTGAGCTATAGAACCTTGGACATTTTTATTAAATCAACATTTAAATGAAAATAATATAATGTTAAGCTCGTTATAAAGTTTAGTAAAAAAATCGAGTTTTAAGGGGAGTTGTGTAACACCCCCATTTTAAAAAACGTTTTTATATTTTAAAAGATAATTATTTTTGAAGGATTCAAGTAGAAAGAATTTGAAAATGCGATTGAAGGAAAAAGAACACGAAAATGAATAGAAGTTTTGTTGATAATAATGGTTCATAGTATTTAAATTTTGTAGGAACACACCACGCCTCTCTACACTTCCAACTTTATCACTAAGGTACCTATTATACATTTATATATATTGTATATATACATATATTTTTAACTTCTATTTGTCTATTAAATAAGCATTTCAGTCGTCTAGTCACGTATACACCCAAAGAAATTAAAAGTATATAAATCAATACAAATTAAAGTTCATTCCATGAATTAAATTAGGTTGTCCAAGTCTCATGCGTATATGTTTTCTTTCTTTTCTTTTAATAAGTTTGTTAATGTTTTCTCTTTTTTGTTTTTTTAATCTTTTTTGAACAATAATGTTAGAGTGCAAACTTGTTCAAGATGGAGTTTTGAGGTATGTGTCTAGATTATATATATAATATATTTGTAAGATATATTGTGTAACGATCCTAAATTTTCTACTTAATCTAATGTTGCTATTATATACATATCATGAACATTAAATGCAGAAATACTTCATTTAAACTTCTTCATAACATAAACTTTATCTTAAAACACAGTCATGGACTTACGTGTTTGAAAACATCTTTAAAACGACATAATAATAAACTAAATGAAATAAATAAACGTTTAATTTAAAACAACCTATTCTAGCTTAAGTCTATGAAAATAAATGGGACTATCCTATGCATGTGTCATGGTCTCGAGTTGTGATGTCGTCATCAGCCGTACAGGGACGTCTTGTCTTTACCTGAAATAGAAGTAACACTTGGCTTGAGCGTTTTGAGAAATACTCATTAAGTGACCCCATTATTGGGGTTAAATGCAAACACATACAATTTCATAAATGTGACATATCATAACTGTCTATTTTCCTACGGTGGCCACCCTAACGGGCAATTGAGATATGTACTTAATTTTCCTACACACGATCCAAACGTGCAAGTGTGGACCCACCAGTCGATTCACACACCTCCTGACCCCCTCTCTTATCAGACGAGCATTCTCTGAGAGATGTTGATACCAAACACCCGTTTAGGAATAGCGACCCTGACAACATTAGGATACACATAATGGTTTTTTTCCTACTTGGCTGTCGCAGCATTATGATTACCATAGTGATCGTTTCCTTGCCTTGTAACGTACGCATCCGTACCATCGTAAAAATGAGGTATTACCCAATGCATATACACACAATGATGCATGAAGTCCCAATAATTTTACATTTTCATTATTATTTAATACAACCCCGTTAGCGTCTTGTTCATAACATATCATTTTTCATATCGTTTGGCATATCATTTATCGTATTCTACATGAATATACCAGGATTGTATTTCATGCTAGTTCGTGGTTTCGGATGTCAATCATATCATATCATTTTTCTTGCACAAATATCATATCATAACGTTTTCTTACTTCTAGATATAACAATTCTCATCATGCACGTATCATATTATATCGTATATCATAACAATCACATAACATATTCCAAACATATTGATTCACATTATGTCATGTCATAAACGTATCCATAGTCACATATATCGTACCATAACCTATATCATATCGTTTCCATACCATTTTACTATATATATATTCTTCATTCCCATATCATATCATAATCCTATCATTTCATTACACTTTGTGGTCATATCATTTACTAACTTATCATAGCATTAACGTTCTTATACATATCATAGGTGTATCATTTCATGAGCACAACATAGTCATATCGTTTCCCAAATGTATTCTAAGCATATCGTCTCATCAACCTAGCATAACCATATCGTTTTCTAGACATAATATTATCGTATAACCTTATTGTATCGCTCTATCAAACTATAACGCCCCTAATTTTCTAAATCTAATTAGTGATGTCACCTATGCATACATAATTCATTATGCAGAAGCTCATCATAAATAACTTTGGAAAAACACAACAAAGTCTTTCATAAAGATTCATAGATTCAAAACAAACCCATCTCCAAAAATAAATCTTCAATAACTGAATTCAAAATAAATCTAAATAAAACAATACTCAATGCTATAACTTAAAACAGTCAAATAGACGTAAACTCCTAAAAATGTTCCCTCTCCAACTTCCACAGTGTCCTCAGCTCCGTCGTCAACTGTACATTGGCGCCTTACCTTTACCTGAAAAATGTAGGTAGCTCATGGCTTGAGTATTTTATGAAATACTCAGTAAGTCACCCCACCGTTGGGGTCAGAAATGCAAACACATGCAACATAGGAGAAGAACCTAACTTTTCATAAACTTTACATAGCCTTGGGCGCTTTTCTATTTCGGGTAGGGATGGGTGTGTGGTACTCCTTCACACACGGCCCATGTACGCGTACATGGACCCACCAGGCAAGCTTGTATACATACCCTATGGGCCTGACTTGGTCGGGCACAACGTGTCACATGTCGCCGGACACCACAGAATAGAAAAGGGCCCGCATGATATCATGGCGAACATAAATATCGTAATTCATTCTTTCGTATCATAAAGGGGAAGAATCCCGATGCACGTGACATACATATATGCATGAGGTCCCTTAAGATATCTAACATGACATTACATAAGCGGTGCTAACATCGCATATATGTTTCTTAGATTACATGGCATCTCACATGGCTTACATTACATGGCATATTACATAACATGAAAGTACATTCCAGTTGCATAAACATCTCATGACATGATTCGATAATACTATGTGTATCCATGACATCGATCAACATTTTCATGGCATATATTACTAGCACATCATTCATAACTTCACAACATAAACAATCAATGGTCAACATAACCCATTACGTTTCATAGCATAAACAGTCACATAATTCATACATCATATAGTCATATCACACAATAAAACATAGTGTATGCAGGGGCCACAGGGCATGCACCATCATACAACACGTAGTAAACTAACTCCAACAGTAAGGTCACTTACCTCGATGGTCTTGGTTGGAGTCACTCACAACAAGCTAATCTCAACGGTTAAATACATCCTATAATAACCACATAAAAACGTAGGAACCTTTCATAACATACCGTAGCTAAATCTTATGCTATTCATCAAAATAAACTCCCGACCCAATCTGTCTTTAACGGTTAGAAATGATACTAACCTCGGATGGTAAAACTAAGGGCAGAAACAGCTTCGGAAGGGCCAAAAACCTTGGAATTGATATATTTTAGTGATACCGAGCCGCCAAGCCGAGCTGCCGAGCCGACCAACTAAGCCGCTAAGTCGAGCTGCGGGTTTTGACGGAGCCGAGCTGCCGTACACGTCAAGCCGAGCTGAGAGCACGCGTGTGGAGCTGAGACAAGCTACAGCACGCATCTGTGTTGGGCCGAAACACACAGGGCCCGCGTTCGTTTTGTGGGCCGGTTCAGAGGTCGAAATCCAACCCGACTCTGCGTCTTCTTCGCCCGAACCTCACGAAAACCCTAATCTGATGTGCCGCCGCCGTTGATGACTGCAATTTCATTTTCGACGACGGTATGTGGCTTCCTCCTCCTTCGTTCCAACGGTTTGCCTTCTTCGACACAGGGATTCCGACGTCGACGCTAACTTCCACTCAGCTCTTCCTCCAAAATAGCAACACAATTGGTTTCGAGAACTCGCCGAACAAGAAAACTACCCAGCGAACCAACCCACACATTTTCCCGGCTAACACTCTCGATTTTCCCCGTACTCTTAGACACCCTCGAAAACACAAACAAGTTTGGAGAGCAAAAGTCGTTTTCAAGGAAGGAGAAGAGTTTAATATAGGAATATAAAAGGTTTTATAACTTTTCCGATAGTAACTTTCTTGTCAGAAATCGTGCACCTCTTCCAGCGAGAATAAATGCATAGCATAATATCTTTTCATTTTGGCAGCAAAATAAATTCTCAACATAAAATCTAAAAGAAATAAAAATCCGAATCCTCACACAAACTATCATAACCATAATATTTTCTATACATAATCTTATCGTATCATTTTATCTATCTATCATAACTATAACGTTTTTTATACATAACCTTATTGTATCGTTTTATCAATCTATCATAACTATAACGTTTTCTATACATAACCTTATCGAATTGCTTTATCAAACTACCATAACATAATGTTTTCTATACATAACCTTATCGTATCGCTTTATCAAACTATCATAACATAACGTTTTCTATACATAACCTTATCGCATCGTTTTATCAATCTATCATAACCATTGCATTTTTTATACATAACCTTATCGTTTCGTTTTAGGAACATATGTTTGTCCTATCGTTACATTACGTTTATCGCATCCTTCTCGTATTCTATCTCAAACATATCATTGAACACATCGTACCGTAAGTATTATCATACAATTCAAATATCATAACATATACCCGCTTAAATTCTACTAATTAATTTTTCTTATTATGAAACTTTTTGGAAATGGATAGAAGATGATAATTAATACAATAAAATACTTCAAGAAATAAGAATAACCAATTATGAAAAACTTAAAATATGCAATAAATCACAATAATAATTTCAAGATTATATAGAAAAGAGTTAGAAAATATAACACCGTAGTTTTATAGTGGTTCCATCAAACTCGGCCTACTCCACCCCCAAGTGCCTCTTAGGAATTTAAATAAACATTTATAGACTCTTTCCAGTCCAACCGCTACACTACTCTTTTTACGAGTTCAAGAGCAAACTCAATTATTTCCACGGCTCAGGATCAAACTCGTACAAGTATTTGAATTTTGTAGGAATACACCACTAACTCTCTAACATAGTAGATTTACAATTTGATCACTCACAATATAATAAACATCTCTAAAGAATAAGACGAAGATAAATAAAATTGTGTTGAAGACAAATAAAATGGTCACAATACAATAATCATCTTCCAAAAATAAGATGAAAAGAAATAAAATTGAAAACTGAGAGTAGAGAATTAGTTGTTCTACATTTGAAATCTAAGATATTATGGAAGTTGTTCTCTTAGTTAGAATTAATATGGAGCATTAAAAAGAAAAATTAACTAATATGGACCATTAAAAAGAAAAATGAAAGGTAGGTATTAAAATATTTTATATTTATGGTTGAAAGAGAAATGAAAAACTAGACCATTAAAGGTGACCATCCGAAAATGGAAGGTGGACCAATTTTTTTTTTCCCTAAAAAAAATGTAATAATATAATAATATAGTATAATATAAAAATAATAAAATTAGATTTTAATTTGTTTTTTTTATTTATTTATTTTTTATTTTTGTAATTCAAATCATATATGATGTATAAATAGTTTTTATTTATATTTTTATAAAAGTAATTAAAAACTCCATGAAAAACCGTTCAAAAGTCCAAGATCCTCGCCTTCTCTTCAAATTTCTCTACTCTCCTCTTTCGGGTCATATGCTGGTCATCCTTCTATTGTCGACACCGCTAGCCACAAAGTACATCGGGTGGCCCAACGTGCAACCCCCTTTTTTTTTATTTTATTCATTTATTCTAATATAAGTATTTTCTTATATATAAACTGTTGGGGTCAAAGATACCCATCACTGCTGGCACGAGCTAAGGTTTGTGAAGTTTTAAGGAAAATCAATCTTTTATCTTTTGGGATTTTTTATCCTTAGATAATGTAACCGCTCACAGGTCCACACCAACGGATATTGCCTTCTTTGGGCTTTTCTTTTTCGGCTTACCTTCAAGGTTCAGGCTCACCGCCAGCCGATATCGTCTTTTTAGGCTTTCCTTACCAGACTTTCCTCAAAGTTTTTAAAATGCGTCTTCTAAAGAGAGGTTTCCGCACCCTTGTGAAGGGTGTTTCATTCTCCTCCCCAACCGATATGGGATCTCCTAATTCACCCTCCTTCTGGGCCCAACGTCCTCGTTAGCGCTCATTCATTTTTTCTATTTGATGTGTGACCCCCATCAAATCCATCCCCTTTCAAGGCCCAGCGTCCTTACTGACATACCATCTTGTGTCTACCCAATTTTGGGGAACAGCCTTCTCGCTGGCACATCTCCTGGTGCTTGGCTCTGATATCATTTGTAACAGTCCAGGCTCACTACTGGCAGATACTTTCCTCTTTAAACTTTTCCTTTCAATCTTATCCTCAAAGTTTTTAAAACACATCTGTTAGGAAGAGATTTTCACATCTTTATAAAGAATGCTTTGTTCTCCTCCTCAACCGACGTGGGATCTCACAAATAATGAGCAAGACCTCTCGAGACAAATTTTTTAATTAAGGCCTCAAACATGGGAACAAAGATGAGGCAAAGAATGGGTTGAAATGAGGAGAGAAAGTGTTGGAAGGATATGGGAGAATGATGTGATGATAGGGGTTGGAGGAAGTGTCAGGCAGAGGGTGTGGTAAGAGGTGGAAGAACAGTGGGTGCATCAAGTGTTCGTCATTATCAACATCATCTTGATCATCAATTGTGTTTTTTCCTATATAATACAAATATTTATTCGTCTGCGATCAAGCTAAGCAAATAAGCAAATATGAAGTCGAGTATCAATACACATATCTTAGACAATATATGTCATAAGGATTTCATAGACTTCAAATCCCACTTCCTATTTAACAAACAATCCTGAAATTACAAAATGTAAAATAAAAAATTTAATAAGATAAATTAAAAAACGCTAGAAAAAAGGCTTGAACCACACTCCTAACCACAAGGTTAAGGTTGCCAATCTAGCCTCACATTCAACTGTCTTAATAACTTGTTGCAAGTGTACATCGATATCTTAATAACTTTGATAGGCATTCACGCCATCTTGATGGTCAATTGTATTTTTGCCCTATATAATTAGACATATGTTTATCTGTTTACAGTCAAGTCAGGTCGATAAACATACAAATAAAATAAATAAGAAAACGCTAAAAGGAGGGTTTAAACCTTCAAACTTGTGGTTAAAGGCCACACTCTCTAACCAACTAAACTATTCCAGCTTCACAATTGCTAAACTTGATAGTCGGATATTGACGGAGACGCAAGTCAGCTAACAGGTGAGGAATTGCACCTAGGCTACTATGCGACACGTGTCAACATATGGTTGGCGAGCGTGGACCCACTGGTGACCTAATCCAAGATCCGCAACCGACCAACCCAAACTGCCTCCATCCAACCTATGACCTACCACCCTTCCAATTACGCCACATGTCACTACGACATAATTGGAAGGAAAATCATGTGCCTTTGGGTTCGAACGCACATCATTAAAGACAAAAGAGCCAATTGTTGATCGCTAAGGTACATAACTAACCTATTGTACATAACTAACCTATTGTACTAGTGTTATTTCCGGCGACTGAGATTTTTTTTTTAAATTCTGATTCTTTATATTATATATCACTCAAAAGAACCTTTGTCCTCAAAAGTCTCAAACTCTGGTACTCACTCGGGGTATTTTTCTCTTATTTTGTCCTCATGCTCCCACGTAGCCTCCTCGGTGTGATGGTTCTGCCACAACACCTTAACAAACCCAATGTCCCAGTCCCAAGTTAAAATTCTTATTGGTTTTTCCTCGTAAATCAAATCTTCTTTGAGTTGGAGGGTCTCGTAGTTTATTATGTGGATAGGGTCTGTCTTGTATTTCTTCAGAATCAACACGTGAACCACATCATGCTCTCTTGAGAGAGAGGGAGGTAGGGCAAACTTATAAGCTATGGGATCAATCCATTTGAGAATCTCGAAAGGCCCGATGAACTTGGAACTTAACCTGCCCTTACTTTCATTAAAGGCACTTATGTCATCCACCAATCAATTTAAGTATACAATGTTTTCAATTTTTATGGTCTTAACTCAATTATTTTTTTTCTTTCCTAGTGGTAAGCTCAAATCACTTTTTTTTTTCCTACCGATACTTTAATTTCATATTTACATACTTCATAGTACCAAATTTTCTTTCGACACTACCATCTTTAATATCTGTAGCATACATTTACCAAGCTTCCTAGGTCATTTTCATTTCATGTGAAATTACTTACTCATAAGTACACGTTGGTACATTCTTTTTCATCTCTATGGTCATAACACTGCGTAATTTATCTATGTTTAAGACGTCTAATTGAAACATATGACCTTCCTTCGCAAAATCATTTTCATGCATTGACTGACATTTAGTAGCGTACTCTACTATAGCTCCCCATTCACAGTACTAACCTCACTAAATCTAAAAATCCTCAATACATCAATTTACATTCACATCCATGCAAAGTAAAACATAACCTATTCTAAATTATAATAAATATAAAATTAAGCCAATAATAATGCAGTCAACTATAATACATTCAATGGTGAAAATTCAATTATGAGCTATATTTTATAATGACCAAGCAATAAAAATGTACACAATCAACGACATTTCATTTCCTACCCAAGACATACCAAACAGAGACAGTACATGGATGGTGGGGCCATGGAACATGCCAGGAATAGCAAAAAAAAAAACAATAAAAAAAACAAATAAACAAATAAAAAAATAATTATAAAAAGATAGTTAAAAAATAATAATAAATAAATAAATAAAACAACAACCTTTCACCAATTCTCTTCATTTCTCTCCACTGACCTCTCATCCCTTCCCATAATTATCTCTCCTTAATCTATCAGAAAGTAACAGTAAAAAAGGAAACAAATGTCAGATTTACTCGAGAAAGAAGAGAATGGCCTTTACCCAGTTGAGATTCAGCCAAGATTTACGTGAACATAGATATGATCAGGTATATATTAAATCTTCCTTTTCTTTTATCCTATTTCTTTTTTTAGAAATCACAGCCAATTCCTTTGTCCTATCTCCTTTTAGAAATCACAACAATTATAGGTAGATCTTCATTAAATTATTACAATAGTTTAAGTTTGAGTTAGAAACTAAATGTCAATCATTTATGTGAATTCCAGTAAATCACCTCAAATTAGTGATATTACGGTTAAATTTATATCGATAGCCAAATGAATAAATTAAAAATAGAATGGCCAAGAAAATTTGTGAATAGGAAACACTGACATAAGGAAAGATTTGGAAACAGATACCCACTATAAATTTGGAATACATGAGAACAAAATTAAAAAGCAACCGAGTAAATACAGAAGAAAAAAAAAAGGAAGATTCCATAGCTTATAACTCTATCAACCGCGCAACCATGAAAAATAAGATTTTTAATAAAAATATAATTATAGATATATAACATTTCAAGACTTTTAACAATGGATCAATGTAAATTAGAGAAATAATTTTATAGAGTTGAAACTTGAAACTAATGTCATGGGCTCACTTAGGTTGACTTAGATTTCAAAGGACGGAATCAAACTTTCATTAAGGATATATTCGTGACAATGACTTAACCTAACCAGGTAAGTGGTCTTACTATCGGCATGGTTATATTTGATGTTGACACGTGCCTGTGGTTCTGCATGTGTCATATATACTGATATGTGTGAATTATCTGTTAATCGGTATGCTTATATTAGGTTTATGTTATGTTATAATATGTGAATTTTATGATAATAGTTATGGTACGATGTGTTCAAGGATAGGTTTGAGATAGGATACGAGAAGGATGCACAAAACGAAATGTAAGGATAGGAGCAAGATACGTTCATGAAACGTTAAGGTTAGGTTACATACCGGAGTGCTATGGATAGGGAAGATTGATGAAAGAATATGGTTAGGGTATGGGTAGAAAGGGATAGGTTTGTGATAGATTGATAGAACGATAGCGTTAGAATACGTTCCTGTGATGATATGACCAAGGTACGTTCACGTAATGATATGACTGTGATAGGTATAAGAACGTTAAGACTATAATAAGTTAGGGAACGATATGACCACGAAGTGTTTATGATACTCAATGTTTATGATACGATATATTGTGATGTGATGTGTCATGTTTAGATTGTTTTGTGTGACCATTGAGGTAATTGTTGTATGAATTGTACGTATGAAATGACATGTTAAAAGCATAGAGCGTTATGTTATGTTTTCTAAATTGTATGTATACAACATGTTATAAATGATATGATATCACGACAAATGAAATGAAATGTAACTCCGTTTGAATTATGTATGATACGTAGACTGAAAATGAGAAAGACATGTTAAGCATAAAGATGATAGCGGGGTTATATTCATTAACGATAAAAGTAGAAATATTGGGGACCTCGTGCATTATGTATGCTCATGCATTTGGGGGATACCCCTATTCCATCACAAGGATACGGACGCGTACAACCAATGGCAGGACAATGACGTCGGCCTAAGGAGCTCCCAGAGTATGCTCGCCGGACAAGGAAAGTGGCCTAACGGTGTACGAACTGACTGGTGAGCCCATACTCGCATGTATGGGCTGTGTGTAGAGTATATGGTACACATCCAAATTACCCGTTAGACAGCATCGTAGGAAGACAGATTGAAAGATAGGTCCCATCATCTTGTTTGCATGTGATTGTTGCATTAAACCCCAATAGTGAAGTCACTTACTGAGTATTTCTTTAAATACTCAAGCCATGTGCTACATTTTTCAAGTTAAGGTAAGGCATTTCTATATGGCTGACAACGACATCGCAACTCGAGACCATGACACATGCATAGGGTAGTGATATTTATTTTCTTAGACTTAGGCTAGAATAGGATGTTTTTAACTTAAACTCTTATTTATTTTATTTAGTCGTTTGTTGTGTCGTTTTAAAGATGTTTTCGAAACACGTAAGTCCATGGCTATGTTTTAAGATAAAGTTTATGTTTTATGGAATTTAAATGAAGTCTTTCGCATTCAATGTTTATGGTACGTATACAGTAGCGACCTTAAATTAAACAGAAAATTTCGGGTCGTTACAATGCCAAGCCTAAATCGTAGGCTAGTCTACAAGATTTGTAACCAAGAGCTCTGATACCAACTGTAACGACCCAAATTTTTTTACTTAATTTAAGGTCGCTACTATATACATATCATGAACATTGAATGCGAAAAAACTTCAGTTAAATTTCATAAAACGTAACCTTTATCTTAAAACACAGACATGGACTTACGTGTTTCAAAAGCACCCTTAAAACGACAGAACAAAAGGCTAAATAAAATAAATAAATGTTTAAATTAAAAACATCCTATTCTAGCCAAGTCTAAGAAAATAAGTACTACTACCCTATGCATGTGTCATGGTCTCGAGTTACAATGTCATCGTCAGCGGTACAGGAATGTCTTGCCTTTCCTTAACCTGAAAAATGTAGAAGCACATGGCTTGAACATTTAAAGAAATACTCAGTAAGTGACCCCACTATTGGGGTTAAATGCAAAAACATGTGAATTCAATGGCGGGACCTATCCTTTCAATCTACTTTCCTACGGTATTGTCCTAACGAGTAACTTGGATGTGTACTATATACTCTACACACAGCCCATACGTGTAAATATGAATTCACCAGTCAGTTCACACATCGCTGGGCCACTTTCCTTGTCAGGCGAGCATACACTGGGAGCTTCTTAGGCCAGACACCCATTAGAACTAGTAACTATCACGGCAGCATTATGCAAAACATAATGATCGTACCACTGCCCATTAGTGTATGCGTCCGTACCATCGCGATGAAATAGGGGTATCCTCCAATGCATGAGCACACATAATGCATGAGGTCCCAATATATTTTCCATTTTCAAAATTATTAAATATAACCCCGCTATCGTTTTCCATTCATATCATATCTTTTCTCATTTTTCAGTTCTCATATCATGCATAATTCTAGCGAAGTTATATTTCATATCATTTATCGTGATATCATGTCATTCATAACACGTTGTATACATACAATTTAGGAGACATAACATAATGATCCATACTTTTAACATATCATTTCATAACGTGCGATTCATACAACAATTACCTCAACGGTCACACAAAACAATCTAAATATAACATATCACATCACAATATATCGTATCATAAACATGTCAATTGATCACATGTCTCGTACCATAACATATTTAGTATCATTTTCATATCATATCATATGTCCCTCTCTCTTTTACTTGTGTTTTCATTGGGTTGATAAATATTATTGGTCCATTCCCTCTTTCTCTTTCCTATTTTCATTGTGTGATAAATATCCTTAGACCAATTTTTAATCATTCTTACCTCCTTTCTCTCATTTTCTCTTTGTTATTTTCTATCTGTAATTTTTTTTTTCTCTCATTCTTTTCACTAATCTGTTTCGGCCTGTATTTCCTTCTTTTCTTTATACCTATATTTCCTTTTTGTGTTTCTCCGTATTTCCTTCTTCTTTTTATCCTTGTATTTTTTTTTTCTTTTTCCTTTTTGATTGTGTTAGCAGTATTCTAGGCTCAGGTCAATTTTAACTCGGTTCACATTTATTCATAGATATTCTTAATTTTTAATTTAATCCATTCATTTGTTTACCGATCTACCATAATTACCATAATTTATGTAAAGTTATTGACCAACATTCATGGAGGGAAGACCTAAAATATAATTAGTTGTGATTTCCTAGAAATGAAATTATGACAAAAGAAGAGAAAGATTTAATATATACCTTAACAAACTGACGAGATCTCTTTCTTCACTCTTCACCTAAATCTACTTCTATGGCCATTTTCGTTTTTTCAAAAATGACATTTTTGTTTTCTGTTTCATTTTGCAACTTGAGATTCTCACGTAAGTATTGGTTTGAGGGGACGATCGGGAGAGGGATGAGAGATTAGTGGAGAGGAGTGGGGGAGGTTTTTTTTTTTTTTTTTTGCATGTGCCAAGGTCACTAACTGTGCGATGCTGCCATCGGTCTCACATGGGTGTCTTGCCTTTACCTAAAAATGTAGTAGTATGAGACTTGAGTATTTCTAGAACACTCAGTAATTGACCCCCTATCAGGGTTATGCAACAATCAGATGCAATGAGATGACGGGACCTATCCTTCAATCTATCTTCCTACGGTGTTATCCTAACGGGTAATTTAGATTTGTACCATATACTCTACACACAGCCCATACATGCGAGTATGGACTCACCAGTCAGTTCGCACACCGTTGGGCCACTTTCATTGTCGGGCGAGCATACTCTGGGAGCTCCTTAGGTCGGACACTCGTTAGAACTAATAACCGTCACGGCACCATTATGTAAAACATAACGATCATTCTCCTGCCCTTGGGTCCACGTGTTTGTACCCTCATGATGGAATAGGGTTATCCCCCCAATACATGAGCACACCTAATGCATGAGGTCCCTAATACTTCTACTTTTATCATTAGTAAATATAACCCCACTGTCAGTTTCATTCATATCATAATATCTTTGGTTTTACAGTTTTCCTATCATGCATAATTCTAACGGGTTATATTTCATGCTATAATTCGTAATTTCATGTCACACATAGCATATTGTTTTACATACAATTTAGTAAACATAACATCACATGATACTAAATCACACGTCAAATCAATACTAAAACAGCATACATTCACATTTCACAAGCTTAAGTATTAAAGCACATCAATCTAACATACAATTTAATTACACTTGCGAATCTACGGGCACGTGCCAACATACAATATACAAATGGGTAACCTACGACGGGAGAGCCACTTACTTACTAGCAATGGGAGAACCACTTACTTACTAGGCCTTAGCAGATGTACTCCCTAAATATATACGTAAACTCCTTTCGAATCTAAACCTTAAGAAATATATATGGTCCAGGAGTCTAGGCCTTAAGAAATATGAACTTTTTGAGTCTAGGCGTTAAGAAATATGAGTTTTTCCTCACCTTTTAATTAAGGCCTCAAACATGGGAACAAAGATGAGGCACGATGTGAGGGCATTAGTGGGTGAAGGAACAAGAGTCGAAGTGAGGGCATTAGTGGGGGAAGGAACAAGAGTCTTTGATAGATGTTAAGAAGGATATGGAGGAATAATGTGATGATAGGTGTTTGGAGGAGGTGTCAGTAGTCCATTGTTAGGCATTCACGCCAAGAAATTATGAAATCAAATAAGATACACATACAAAATACAAATAAATAGGAAAATCTAGGAGGAGGATTCAAACCTCCGACCATGTGGGTAACAACCACATGTTCTAACCACCTGAGTTATTCCAGCCATACAATCACTAAATTTGATAATCGAGCATGGACCGAGATGCAAGTCAGAATAGCAGTTAGTCTATTATGCAACACGTGTCAGCATATGGTTGGTGAGTGCAGACCCACTGCCAAAAAAAAGTCCATTGTTGATCGCTAAGGTACATAACTAACCTATTGTATATTTATATTATATTGTATTATATACATATAGCTTCCATTCATTTGTATTTGTTAATGTTCTTTTTTTAGAATTTGAGATGATTATGTAATAAATAAAATTTAAATTTTTAGACCTCGTGTTGGTAGAATATTATATTATATTTTTTCTAAAAAAATATTTTCTTTCTTAGATGCTTTACCTTTTTTTAATAGAAATTATAATAAAAATAAAAAAATTATTCATTAAAAAGTACCATTGAAATTTATAAAAAAATTTGGAAGGATAAAGATGAAAAAAAAGGTGATTTGGGAATCTAAATGATAAAGCTTTCTCGATCTTACCCCGTGGTTATCTTTAATTGTAATGACTCTAAATTTTTATATACTCAAGTCACTACTAACATCTCATGCTCATCATCTATGCGAAAATATAACTTTTAAAAGAAAATTCATCTATAGTATACATGTCGAAAACATTTTAAACCTTTTTTATCTCTGAAAATCACTCCTATGGTCTTACGTGTTTAAACAAGAAATACTGAAATTTAGAGAAAATAAAAATAAATACAAAATAATTTAAAACAATGAAAAATTGAAACGGTAGTTTATCTCCATAAAGGCTTATAAACTTTGACCATAATCGTAATATCTCCTCCAAACTGTAGTTCGATACTTTTAAACTACCTCATAACTTTCATACTCGAGGTTGTTCTCAAACATAGATTTAAAATTTTCTAATTAGTGTTAAAGCAAAGAATTTTTCTACATCTCACGACTTCCCAAGCTTGTTTTCAATTAAAAGCACTTCTGTTATTCACAATATAGTGTTTCAACTTTTGTAGTGTTAGCTCATAATTTTTTTTTCCTTGTTCATACCGATACTTTAATTTCATATTTACGTTTACAAAATTTTCTTTCGACACTACTACTTTTAATATCTATAACAGACTATAACATAACACTACTACTTTTAATATCTATAAAAGACTAACATATCGAAAATGATTTATAAATATCACGAAAATGATTTATAAATATCAAATTACCAAGTGGCTATGACAACATTAATACAATCAATTCAAGTGAGGCAACATGTTCAAAAGGCTGTAATTTTAGTTAGTTCTAGCCGGGCTCAGCCCTGCAACCTTCAACTCATTAGACCAACGCTCTAACCAACTAAGTTATAGAACCTTCAACAGTTTTCTCAAAGCAATATTTGAATGAAATAATATAATTTTAAGCATATAAAATTATGAAAATCAATTGAATTGAACTTTAGTCAGTTCAATTTTAGTCAAAGAAGGAAATTCAATGTTTTATTATATGAAGAAGGACTATATTTATAGCTTGTAAAGTATTTAACCGAAAATAAAAATAAAAAATAAAATCGTAACCGAAAGAAGAATATCAAGCCAAAACAAAAATATTGATCATATTAGTGATTATTCAAGAACTAAAATATAAAAATCAGTACCTCATAAATTGATGACGCAGTCTTTAGATCAAACTTCAGTATCTTGACTTCAGGATCTTGACAGATACCACCTAACATATGTAACTTCTCAAACATAACTTGAGTCAAAGGTTTTGTCATGATATCAGCCACTTGTTCTTTAGTGTGACACTGTTGTAACATCACAGTTTCATCTTTACTTAAATCATGGAGGAAGTAGAAATGAACATCAATGTGTTCGCTTCGACCGTGCAAGACTGGATTTCTGATCAGCTTAATAGTGGAACTATTATCACAATACACCATTGTAGCTCCAACTGGAATATGATCGAGTTTTTCTAGCATCCTTCTCAACCATATGACTTGGCATGCACAAGCTGCAACAACAATGAATTCAGCTTCAGTAGTGGAGAGTGTGACTGCGGGTTGCTTCTTTGAGGACCATGAAATAACTCCTGAACTTAGCAAAAATGAATAACCTGATGTACTTTTTGTATCCTCCAAATCTCCTGTATAATCACTGTCAGTGTAGGCAGGAAGCTCAGTATTACCATCTTTCTTGTAGAAAATACCATATCTGGGTGTCCCTTTTATGTAACGAAACACCCTCTTAATGGCTTGAAAATGAATTTCAGTAGGCTTAGCCAAGTACCTACTAAGCAAACTAACAGAAAACATGATGTCAGGTTTGGTAGATGTTAATACATTAAGCTTCCTACCATTTGCATGTACAAGGTGTTGTTGACAGACAGGCTAGTAGAATCCATAACAAACTTAAATCCAAGTACAATAGGATTGTATACAGCATTGCAGGCTATATTAAATCTTTCCCATACTTCCTGGGCATACTTCTTTTGACAAATGAAAATACCATCAACTCGTTGTGACACTTCTAAGCCAAGAAAATATCGCATTCGTCCAAGATCAATCATATGAAATGCCTTCATCATGGATTAAATCTTTCCCATACTTCCTAGGCATACTTCTTTTGACAAATGAAAATACCATCAACTCGTTGTGACACTTCTAAGCCAAGAAAATATCGCATTCGTCCAAGATCAATCATATGAAATGCCTTCACATGGATTCTTTAAAAGAACTCAACAAAGCCTCATCGTTTCCAGTAAATATGAGGTTATCTACGTAAAGACATACAAGCAAGAAAGTACCTTGTAATAACTTCTTGAAAAACAGAGTATGCTCATAAGGACATTTTTCAAAGACTTCCTTTAGAAAATAAGTTTCAATACGGTTGTACCACGCACGTGGAGCTTGCTTCAAACCGTATAAAGCCTTTTTCAAGTGATATACTTTATCCTCTTCTCCCTTGATCACGTAACCCGGAGGTTGTGTCACATAAACCTCCTCATCCAACTCTCCCATGAAGAAATGTTGATTTAACATCCAATTGAAACACAGTCCACCTCTTTTGAGCTGCTAGAGCAAGTATCAATCGTATAGTGTACGTACGAGCTACAGGGGCAAAGACTTTTGTGTAGTCCATGCCATGCTGTTGTGTGTACCCTTTAGCGACAAGTCAAGCTTTGTATTTGTTGGTTTCTCCATGTTCATTCAGCTTCATTTTGTACACCCATTTTACCCCAATTATTTTTGTATCATGAGGAGGACCAGTGAGATCTCAAGTATCATTTTTCTGTATTGCTTCAATCTCAGATTCCATGGCACATCGCCAGTTGGCACTTTTTGCTGCATCCACATATGTTAAAGGATCTTGATCAACAAATAGAGTAAAATTACATCGATAATCATCATCAGAGAAGTTCCCTCCAGTCTCATAGTCACGCATCCAAGTTGGAGGGTGTCTAGAGCGTTTGTCTGCTAGTTTAGAAATAAGACTAGTAGTAGGATAATTAGAGGGATCAACAACAGGATCAACAATTATGTGTTCTTCTAATGTGTATTGCACCGAATTTTCTTCCTAAAGGTCACTTGCTGAGTCATTTGTGGCTCCATGTTTGTTATCATGGTGGCTATCTTTGTCGGACAAACAACATGTTGAGTCAATTTCAGACAAATGCCATGAGAAGCAGCCGTTCAAAAGTTTCAGCAAAATGAGCTTGTGATTCCTTTCCCTTCTTCTCAGGACATTCATACTGAAAATGACCAAGGTCATTATAATAAAAACACTCAACAAGAGTTTTGTTAAAACCTAGTCTCCCACGTGCTCGTCCTCTACCTTGAAATGTGCCACCTCCACGATTTGTTCTCCCTGTACTGCTATCAAGAATGATCTTTAATGTCCGCTCTTCCACAATATGTCTTTGCATACGTTGTTCATGAACCAGTAGACTACTCTGCAATTCATCAATGGAAATGATGTCCAAATCGTTGGATTCTTCAATGGAGCAAGCCACGTGATCAAACTTTGAAGTCATGGAGCGCATGATTTTCTCAATAATGCTAACATCACTCATATTTTCACCATGGAAACACATTTTATTAGCAATGGTGAGAGTACGAGAAAAGAAATCAGAAACAGTCTCACCTTCCTTTACATGAAGGGTCTCAAAATCCTTGTGTAGAGCCCGTAGTTGTGCTTGTTTCACCTTTGTGTTTCCTTAGAATTTTTTTTTTTCCATTGAATCCCAAATTCCTTTCGAAGTTTCTTTATCTAAAATAGTCTCCAAAATTGAGCGATCGATGGCCTGGAAAAATAGTTCTTAGTTCTTAAATATTTCAATTTCTGATCTGCTACCTCCTTCTTTTGTTCATCTGAGTAATCGGCATCATCTACTACAGCAAAAATCCCAGACTCATCTACTTGCCAATATTCTTTAGAGCAAAGAAAGTTCTCCATTAACATGCTCCAATGATCGTAGTGACCAACAAATTTTGGTATTGCTGGTCGAACAAAACTGCCTTCCGTAGTTATCTTTACATGTTCTAGGTTTTTCATAATTGTTTATTATTATTTCTTGAACTATTTTACTTATTTCAAAAAAGTTTCATAATTAGAAAAATTAATCTGCTTAAATATTTTTATTGTTAAAATCCTATTCACACCTTCTAGGGTTGACATACCGATCCAACGGCTGTGTGGGGGTGGACGAGTGCACAGTGGCTTCTTGGGTCGAGACGCGGACTACAGGTCGCGGGATGTAGATGGCCTTCAAGGCTATTGGTCTGCGGCCTGTTGGCTTCGGTTCATGGGCCGAAGTTCGGGTCGCAATCGCGTTACGCGGGTTGCGGGTATCGAGCGCGATTTCAGGTCGTACATACCATTGGGTCGTCATTGTATGTGGGCTATCGAGCTTCAAGGATTCATGTGACCGTACACGTGGACCATCTGCGAAGGGTTGGGCCGCGAGTGTGTTTGGGTCGATCGTACCAAGTGGGTCTTAACCGTGGACTTGACTTCGACCCGAAACTCCATCTTCTAGCCTTGAATCTCTCACTATTTTCTGAAAGTTTTTCTCTCTCCTCCCGAGCATCCCCGATGACATTCCCCTTACCGTTTCTTTCCAAATCTAAGTTGGTTTTTACTCGCAGACCATCCTCCCTTCTTACTCACAATGTTGTTATACCTTTATCCACTATGATAGGAGTTTTCCGACGTTAAGATTTTTTTTTACTCAAACCCCTTCTCGCCGGTGACATAAACCCAGCAGTTTTGCGAATTGTCTATCTCTCTCTCCCTTCATCTCTCATGCTCTCGTATGTGTTTGTATCGGATGAGCAAAAATGGAAGTGGGTAGTTTGGGTGGAGGAAGATATGGGCGTGCCTTTGGGAGTGAGTGCTCGAAAATTCTGGCGAGCCGCCAAACTCCCGGAATCTCCGACGACCGATTTTTTCTTATTTTAAAACTCTGTTGGGTATCAATTTTTCAAAGCCTATGTAATAAAGTTTTGTTTCCATCAAAGTTTCTATTTTTATTTTTATTTTTTTATTTTTGGAACTGAACTAAGTTTCGAACCTTGCTTCGGCAACATAGGCTTCCAAACTTGCCATCTTCAACCGTCTAGCCAACACCAACCATACTACCATAGACATTGAATACGTACCATAAACATTGAATGGGGAAGACTTCATTTAAATTCCATAAAACATAACTTTTATCTTAAAACACAGTCATAGACTTACGTGTTTCGAAAAACATCTTTAAAACGACACAACAAACGACTAGATAAAATAAATAAAAGTTTAAGTTAAAGACATCCTATTCTAACCTAAGCCTAAGAAAATAAATATCACTATCCTATGCATGTGCCATGGTCTCGAGTTGCGATGCCGTCGTCAGCCGTACAGGAATTTCTTGCCTTAACCTAAAAAATGTAGTAACACATGACTTGAATATTTAAAGAAATACTTAGTAAGTAACCCCACTATTAGGGTTAAATGCAACAATCACATGCAAACGAGATGATGGGACCTATCTTTCAATCTATCTTCCTATGGTGCTGTTCTAACAGGTAATTTGGACGTGTACCATATACTCTACACACAGCCTATACATGCAAGTATGGGCTCACCAGTCAGTTCGCACACCATTGGGCCACTTTCCTTATCCCGCGAGCATACTCTGGGAGCTCCTTAGGTTGGACACCCGTTAGAACTAGTCACCGTCACGGCAGCGCTATGCAAACATAACGATCGTTGTCCTGCCATTGGATGTACACGTCCGTACCCTCGTGATGGAATAGGGGTATCCCCCAAATGCATGAGCATACATAATGCATGAGGTCTCCAATATTTCTACTTTTATCATGAATAAATATAACCCCGCTATCATCTTTCATGCTTAACATGTCATTTCTCATTTTCAGTTTACGTATCATACATAATCCTAATGGGGTTACATTTCATTTCATTTGTCGTGATATCATGTCATTCATAACTGTTGGCTTTTTGGCCCTTAATCTCACTTTAATTAATTTCAATCAATTAATTGATTGATGTTTTGATGATAACAAACCTACTTTTAATTATTAACTATTTTCAGTATTTTGAACTGTCCACAGTATAAGGTCGGGAATAATGATTTCAACAACTTTTCAATTACTCAAATCAAAGCTAAAACGAAGAAACTACAGTCGAGACAACATACCCGACGTGATGATGTGGCAGCAAAATTAAAATGATAGACAAATCAAAATATATCAAAGTATGACATTTATAATTTTGGAAGAGTAACAAATGGTGGAGTTTTTCTTATTATTATATTTTTAAATAAAATTATTTTTACAAAATATAAATTTGAATTTAACCGTTACTCACATCGATTTTTATTATTACTATATTATATTATTATATTATTATATTTTAAAATTTTGGTAGTTACTCACATAGTTTTTATTATTATTATATTATTATATTTATAATAAATTTTGAATTTTTCATTTGACAGTTACTCACCTAACTTTTTATTATTGTTATATTAAAAAATTTAAATAAATGAATTTGGAAAATTTTCTTATTTATTTACTTTTAATCTCCACCTTCCATTATTCCTAATTGGTCAATATTAATTCCTACATTTTGTCACTTTTCTTCTCTATATAAACTCATCAACTTCCCCACACAACTTCCATAAATTCTCCAATCCTCATTTGTTCAAAGTCTACATGTTTGTTGCTCTCTCCAAGCTTACAAGTTTATTTCTCTTCATCTTATTCTTGAGAGGGATTATTATTGTATTGTGATGAAATAGTTGTGAGTATTCCAAATTGTAAATCTACTCTTTGAGAGAGTTGTGATGTGTTACTACCAAACTCAAATACTTATCGGTTTGATCCTGCACTGTGGAAAGGATTGAGTTTGCTCTTGAACTTGTAAAAAGAGCGGTGTAGCGGTTTTGGCTCTGATCCGTGGAAAGAGTCGAGAAAGTTCTTTATTCAAATTCCCAAGAGGCGCTTGGGGAGTGGAGTAGGTCGAGTTTGACCGAACCACTATAAAACTACGGTGTCATTTTCTCTAACTCTTTCCTATTTAATTTCAAAATCATTATTGTAATTTATTGCATGTTCTACTTGATTATTGTTTTGACATGAATTATTTTGTTCTAATAATTATCATCTTCTACTTATTTGTAAAATGTTTCATCATTAGAAAAATTAATCACGTTTAAACACTTTTATCGTTAAAACCCTATTCACCCCTCCTCTAAGGTTGCCATACCGATCCAACAATAACATGTTGTATATATACAATTTAGAAAACAGAACATAACGCTTCATGCTTTTAACATGTCATTTCATAACGTGCAATTCATACAACAATTACCTCAATGGTCACACAAAACAATCTAAACATGACACATCACATCACAATATATCGTATCATAAACATTGAGTATCGTAAACACTTGGTGGTCATATCGTTCCCTAACTTATCATAGCCTTAACATTCTTATACCTATCATAGTCATATCGTTACGTGAACGTACCTTGGTCATATCATCACAGGAACGTATTCTAATGCTATCATTCTATCAATCTATCACAAACCTATCCCTTTCTATCCATACCTAACCATATTCTTTCATCAATCTCCCGTATCCATAGCAAGTATGTAACCTAACCTTAAATCTCCGGTGAATCTCAACTGGGGTAAAGGTCATTCTCATATTTTTCCTCAAGTAAATCTAACAATTATTGTTTTTCTGTTTCTTTGGGCGTTACTCTATGGCGTAAGGATAGGTTGAGGAGAGATAATTGTGGGGAGGGATGAGAGGTTAGTGGAGAGAGGTGGGGAAATGTTGTTTTGTTGTTTATTTATTTATTTATTAGTATTATTATTTTAACTATTTTTTTTATAATTATTTTTATTTATTTATTTTTGGGCTATTACAAGAACACTCCCGCCCATATTGCAACGACTAGATTAGCCCAACGATCTATGCAATCCATCTTAGTAATATGCCCGTGGTCTAATAGCCTGCCAACAACCAAAGTTACATAGATGGGACATTGTCTCTAAATCAACTCAAGTTTTGTGGTAATCTTCCTTATCCCCCTACACGAATGCATTCAGAAAACTTAACATAAAAAACTTAAAGAAAATTATCGATGAATTTTTCCTAACAATGTCAACTTGGTTAAAAGGTATTACCATAGTTAAGGTTTTAAGGTGTCATTTTAAGTTTGATTTTTAAGTATCCCAAGTTT